>NC_140358.1:27616703-27828724 GCF_963514085.1 Chelon labrosus
TTGATTCATTCATGACCGCTTGTCCTCTGGAGGGTTGTGTATTGGAGCCTATCCAAGGTGGGGTACACCCTGGACAGGTCTCCAGTCTATCAATTCAATTCAATTCAAGTCAATTTTATTTATATAGCATCAATAACAAGACGCTTTACAAAACCTGGCCTGAAACCCCCAGAGCAAGCCTGAAGGCGACGGTGGCAGGAAAAACTTCCTTTGAACAGGAAGAAACCTTGAGCAGAACCTGAAGCTCATATGGAGGGACCCATCTGCCTAAGGCCGGCCGAGTAGAGACAGAAAAGAGAGAGAAGCGAACAGCAATTGATGTGAGTATAGTTAAATTGATCTTAACTTGGAAATGTGGGAAGAAAAAAAAACATGAAACGGTAGAAACTTTCAAAGTAAAACAAGAAGAAACTATAACAATACTTCAACAGAGTCAGTTTTACCATCTGATTTTTCAGCCCGTGCAACCAATGCATCACAATTTCCACCTGCCTACAATTTAACTTCACAAAAAATTACCAACAAGTCTGAATTCCTGCACTTTGAGTTTATTGAGAATACCTAAATATTAATGTGGCAATGTTAAATCTAAAAGAAATCACAGTTCAGTCCGATTAAAGTGGAGTACAATCTTCCAGTACAACAAGCTGGTCTTCTGCAGCATTAACCTCCTCGGTGTGATACGTTGGACGGTGTTAGAGGTCATCGGGTCAAGAACATGATTCAGGATTTCTTTACGAGGTGCATCACATTCTGAAGGCCAACACACCAAACCCACACACACACACTCAACGGCTCAGTTTGCTTTTCACAGATTTCAGAAACCAATCAAGAAGGCAGGTTGAGAGATGTTTCATGTCCGTATATTTTCTAAGTTTGGATCAGGGTTCGCTCGGATGCTTTCATTCCATTACTATCTGCGCATATGGGTGTGTGTGTGTGTGTGTGTTAGCTGCAGGTGGGCAGCCGTCAGAACAATGTTCACACACACTCTTCAGCCTCTTTGAAGTGAGCTTTGATGTAGAGCAGCAGAGAAACACACTTTAGGATTACAGTGATATTTCATTTGACCGGAGGGCTCTCATTTTTAAGAACACACACATACAAACACACCCACTCCAGTCTACCTGGATGCTTCCTTGTGTTTAGTGGCATGTACATGTAGCAGCTAGCTTTGCTACCTGATGAGCTCCAGTATCATAATGCGTCACATCCAAACACACAGATCACAGATACAGTCACTCAGAATGACCGCCCCCCTCCACCCAGCTGGAAGCTTGCCATCTGCAGCCTGTATTTTCAGCAAACACTCACGCGCTCACACGCGACATTTTTCACGCTGAGAAGTGATTAAAAAAGCTGTTGAAACATCAGCGAATAAAACGTATTTTAAGAAAACTGTTGACTTTCCGTCTCACTTTGCTAGCTTATAAAGTTAGGCTAGTTCACGTTACATCTGGAGTTGTTTCCTCCAATTTTGACCAACTCTCTTTAAATAATTGTGAATCTCCATCCTCTTAAACATCAAGAGCACAAATATTAGGTTTTAAAAAGTCGTGTTGACGGAAAATTTTATTAGTGAACACAACACAAATAGCTTCTCATCCTACGTGAGTGCCGTTTTCAAGCACAACGTTGTTTCTGATTTGTTAAGAGACGATGGTGGAGTAAATTAGACCCTGGTGGGCCGTCGTAGCATTAACATTGTACGGGAAACACTGCGGGAGGTGGACTCAAATATAAACACCTCGAAACTGGAGGAAGTGTGGAAATGTGGACGTTGTTGTCCTCAAAGCAGTGCCCTTTGTCCTTCCAGTGTAGGTGGACAGGTGAATCCTGTGTAAACTGCATGGGACCCATTCACAGATTTAAATCCCAACTCTTCCAGTCCATTAGACCTGAAGAAGCTACTCGGATGAAACCTCTTCAAGAAAGTCCAGTTGCTCTTGTTTTCAGTTTGTTTTATGGATACTGTATGTATAAGCTCGTCTTACTTAAGTTAACACAAAGAAATATGTTTAATATGGGCAAAGTACAGCAGCTTAAAGGCAGTAAAAACCCACACGGGTCAATAAAAGGCATTACAACACATGCCACGTTACCAGTAAAGGCTGTAATCATTACATCACTGCCGAGGATATCATTCCAGCCATGAACGCTGCAGGGAACCGACAGGTATCTAGAATACCTGTAAGCTGTATCTTGAAATGTTGAAAAACTATTTCTAATCATTGGTTTTGGTCCATTCTTGCATGGAACCAGATACGGTGACCATCACAGCTTCATCAACGTTTGCCAAGATATTCTAGTTTAAACTAAAATGCTGCTAATTGTTTTATTCGTCCATTAAGTCACACCCCGGCACCAACAGAATGTCTCAGCATCGTATTGACCATTTAAGGTTACAGCTGGGAACCATTTCAGATTAAATACTGCATCGAAATATGCTTTATTTTCTTTGTATGTGAGTTCTAACAACTCAAAGAAGTTCCAAGAAACAATTTGATGCTTGGCAGATCAAACTGGACGGACGCGTTTTAAGAATAAAGTTTCATCCATCATCGGTAACTGCTTGTCAAGGGGGGGCTGGAGCATGTCCCAGCAGTCGGGGTAAAACCTGGACAAGTTGCCAAGCTCATCACAAGGCTAACACATCGGAATTATTCACACTCACATGCACTTACAGCCAATTTAAAACCACCAATAAACCTAACGTGCATGTCTTTGCAATGTGGGAGGTAAGATAGATAGAGCATCTAGATGAAAACCCATTAAAAGGAAATCATTAAACCATTACATAACATCACTTCTGTTTCTGTTAGTATGCAAATGCCATATTGCAAAGCGACTCTCCATCTGCATCCGCCAGGTTTTGGATCCCAGCATGTGTCCACCTGTTAACCTGCTTTAAATGTCCCCTCCATCGTCCTCCAGCGTCAGTTTATGCTCTTCCTCACTGTCATATATCATATTTCTGCTTCAGTCTGCTTTGTTTGGCTTTCTGGTTCTGATGTTAAAAGCTTGTCGAAGCCAAAGTGAATCTCCCCTGGGTGAACACCTCCTCAGAACCGGAGTGGAGATCGTGGATCGCTGCTCGATTCGCATCACCGCGTGACATTTGCTGTGTGACTGAGGCGAACCGTTCCCGAGCCTGACTCTCGTGGCACGCGTCTTGATATTTCTGGTTCACGAGCAAAAAGGAATGACCTTTTTAGAGACGGCCCGTTGCTCATGTCGACTCGTTCTGCTTCGGCGAGGCGGCCGTTGTAAATAACTTTAAATAATAAACTGAACGCATTACAGAACCGGGATGTAAATTGAGGATAAGTGCCTCAGCTAAATGGGTAAAATGCAAATGCAAGCGATGCAGAATGAGACTGCAGCAAAATGGGAACGTGTGAGTGCTCGTGTGTTTTTGTATAATAAGGAGGAGATAAGGTCAGCAGCAGCAGCAGCAGCAGTCCAGGGATTTGTTAATCAGCGTTTGAGCTAGAAACAAAGTCAGAAATCAGGATCAGTCCGGTGCACAACCCTTCCATAAGTTTCATTCCCTTCATCAACATAACTTGAATAACGAGGCAGGTCTTGACGGACAGAAAAGCTGAGTCAATGGGCCCCGGTCGATAACACGTCTGCAACTTGATGCTTGATAGCGAATATGCTGCCTGAAGCCAAATCTGAACTGCTGAACATGCAGGGATTTAACCGCTGATTTGCTTGTCATTTTAAAGTGAAGTTGAGCAGAGGCGCAGCTTGTCAGCAGGCAAGGCAGGCAGACAACTGCTAGGGGCCCCCGGGGCCAGTAGGAATGAAAACTTAAAATTACAGCAGTGGCTAAGTTTTGCTGTGTGCAAAAAGTTTTCAGTAATAACAGGAGACCTCCTTAAAGGGCCCCCGACCTTAGACAACTCTGCGCATTACATGGGAGAGTCTGACCACTGCACAAAGCCTTCTCCAGCACATCCCAAAGATTCTCAATGGGGTTAAGGTCTGGACTCTGTGGTGGCCAATCCATGTGTGAAAATGATGTCTCATGCTCCCTGAACCACTCTTTCACAATCTGAGCCCCATGAATCCTGACATTGTCATCTTGGAATATGATCCATTGATGGAATAACCTGGTCATTCAGTATATTCAGGTAGTCAGCTGACCTCTTTGGACACGTAATGTTGCTGAACCTAGACCTGAGCAACTGCAGCAACCCCAGATCATAGCACTGCCCCCACAAGCTTGTACAGTAGACACTAGGCATGATGGGTGCATCACTTCATCTGCCTCTCTTCTTACCCTGATGGTTCTCCACTATCCTTCCAGTTTTTAATAATGCGTTGGACAGTTCTTAACCCAGTTTTAGTAGTTTCTACAATCTCCTTAGATGTTTTCTCTGCTTGATGCATGCCAATGGTTTGACCCTTCTCAAACAGACTAACATCTTCTCCACGACCACAGGATGTGTCTTTAGACATGGTTGTTGAAGAAATGAGAAGCTACTCATTGCATCAGTTGGGGTTAAATAACTTGTTGCCAGCTGAAAGATAATCACCCATGGAGTAATTATCCAATAGGAGGCTCCTACCTATTTGTTTAGTTAAATCCAGGTGGAGACTTTTTTTTTGGCCAGGCAGTGTATTAATACTGCAATACTTTCATCAGTGGGTCATATGCTCAGTCACCACTGTATTACCTCATTCAGTGACAGACGGTGAGCTACCAGACAACCAGATGGTTGTCTATTAAAATAGTATTATTCTGATATATTTTTAACTCCTTAAGACTTTTATATTCACAGCATTCCTAACTCAAGGACAAATCAGGCGACCACAAGAAAGAGGAAGAACTCGCCTGTCCTTCCATCATGTGGACAGAAACCAGTCCCTCAGAATTGAAGCTTCCTGTTCTCTACATTACCAGGAAGACAGGGAATCACACATTCCTTAAAAAGCATTTAGAGACGAAAGCACAAAAGGAGCAGAAGACTACTATTAAACAAACAGTAAAAAAGACCCTTCAGACACAGATACGGTGTCACCAGAAACTATTAGAACATAAACCTGAGAGGAGCAAAACCCAAACAAAGACCTAAGACGTATCGTCCACCCCACCGCATTTCAGCTCGAGGAAAGCGCCTGAGCGTTATTGGAGGTGAAAGCAAGAGTCCACCGGCCTGCAGCCTGCATGAATAAATAATGAGGGACCACATTTGCTTTCTCATATTTTAGGGAATTCAGCTGACGCTCTTGGAAAGGGTGAGCGAGCGCAATGAATTCAAAGCCCAATAAGGCCACTTGAGCAGGAAAACAAAAGAACAAGAGTCAGAGGCAAACAGATGAAGACAACAGATAAATACTAGAGCCTGTAAGAGCTTAACATCTTAACATCTGTTTTATTAGGTTAAAGGGTTTCTTTCTAGAAGACGTCAGCAGTTAGGAAGACAAAAGTACACTGTAAAACATTTCAAGTCAGTTAAACTTAGAAACTAAAGTTCACCTTCTGCCTTAAAAACGTGAGTAAACTGTTTCAACTCAAAAAGCTAAGTTATAACTAACGATCATTTATTGTTTTAACTTGATTCTATGAGTTAAAACAACTTATTAGGTCACATTATCCACTTAAGATCAGCTGCCATCTTAACTCGAGAGCACTAATGTTCTTGTTTCTGCTCAGATTTCTCATCTTAACGACTAATGGTAAGTTTTAAAGTTTATGGAAACTTCAGACAGATTCAATTCACATCTTGCCAAAAATCTAACTTTTATTTTATTTACACCTTTTATAGAGGAGGACATCAACATTTGATCAACCAACAACAGGGACTTTGGAATGAATTCTGGTAGAGAAACAGCTTCTAAAATCCACCCATCTATTACGCTTAAGGTTCCAAACTTTTTGCCAACTTAATACTGTGGTTTAATCCACTTTAAAGAGCCTTGTTTCATATCACTTTTTCA
Organism: Chelon labrosus; assembly: GCF_963514085.1. NCBI lineage: Eukaryota > Metazoa > Chordata > Actinopteri > Mugiliformes > Mugilidae > Chelon > Chelon labrosus. The sequence goes on from NC_140358.1 coordinate 27,622,653, forward strand.
ACTCAAAACTTAAAGACATGAGTTAAATGGACATTGACCATACAGACGAAACTCTCAACAAGTCAAGACAATGGATTATTTTAAGTTGAGGAAACTTGTCATGACTATTGGAGTTAAAGAGAAGAAAAATACTGCCATAACTTAATGAGCCTGTAATGTTTTACAGTGTAGCCTATGGACGACAAAACAAGCATATTTGTATTTTGTATAACTTATTTGATTGTGTTTTTTTGCAGTCATCCTATGTCTATTTGTATTTTCATTGGTTTTCATCTCTCTCTGGTTCTGACATGTTTGACTGATGTTCACTTCATCCAGGTAAACTGTGGAGCAACACCACACATACTCTGTATTGCCAAACGTATTCACTCACCCATCCACATGATTGAATCCAGGTGTTCCAATCACTTCCATGGCCACAGGTGTATGAAATCAAGCACCTAGACATTCAGGCTGCTTCTACAAACGTGTGAAAGAATGGGTCGCTTTCAGGAGCTCAGTGAATTCCAGCGTGGTACTGTGATAGGATGCCACCTACTAATACTAAATATTCCACAGTCAACTGTCAGTGGTATTACAATAAAGTGGAAGCGTTTGGGGAAAAAAAGTGGCAGGCCACGTAAATGCTGAGGAGCATAGTGCGCAGAGGTTGCCAACTTTCTGCAGAGACAATCTCTACAGATCTCCAAACTTCACGTGGCCTTCAGATTAGCTCAAGAACAGTGAGTAGAGAACTTCCATGGCCGAGCAGCTGCATCCAAGCCATACATCACCAAGTGCAATGCAAAGCGTCGGATGCAGTGGTGTAAAGCACGCCGCCACTGGACTCTAGAGCAGTGGAGACATGTTCTCTGGAGTGATGAATCACGCTTCTCCATCTGGTAATCTGATGGATGAATCTGGGTTTGGCAGTTGCCAGGAGAACGGTACTTGTCTGACTGCATTGAGCCAAGTGTGAAGTTTGGGGGGGGTTTTGGACAATTCCATGCTCCCAACTTTTTGGGAACAGTTTGGGATATGTGAAAGCTCTTAAGGCTGCACCCTCTGTTGGATATTAAAGGGTTATGTGAGGTCAAAAACAGGAAGAAGTGCTCTTCTTCTATCATATCATAAATGGGGTTGTTTACCGCTTTGCTGCAGCCTTGCTCCCGAGATAGGATGCACCACACTCTAATGTTTCACCTTGTAGAAACCAGTTAGAGCCAGCCTCGGCTACACATGGAAAATTACTGATACATGAAAGGCTGCGCTTCTCCCTTTGTCTACGGGCGGAGCCTAGTTAGAACAAAAACTCTATATGCTTCGTTCGGGGCTTCTCCTTTTCTACCCATAAGGTGGTTAAGCTGAAGTCTCAGCGCTGACTCTGTACCTATTCTCTGCTGCTAAATAAACTGTCAATTGGAGAGAAGCTGTCGAGTGGTTTATTCATAGTCGGACTAACCTTTCCAATAGATATAAAGATCCTGGGCTGAAGGAGAGGGAAAAGTTCCTCCTTCGACACCTCGTTGCTTCATCTTTACCTTAATGTTTTTATCCAGAGGAACTTTGTCCGTCTCCACCCACTGATTGCTGGAACCAATGCAGTTGCTTCTGCCTGCAGAGCAGCTCTGACTCTTGTACTGCTAAATCAAATGTTTGATGTAAACAGCTCGAAGAGAAAACTCCATCGCAGCTTAATTTTCCAGGCCAGACAAGAGCGTGAAAACATTTAGACGACGAGATCCAATTAATCTGCATCCGAAAGTCATTTCAGAAGTTCGACTCTGCTGGATTCATTATCGCAGCCTGTTAAAGGCGCACAAACCAAACACCGAATCACTCACATGAGCGTCTACACAAACAAATACAAGACGCATAGAAAGATTTAATAGAACCTCAAGGCCTCTGACAGTCTAATCAAAAAATATAATTAATTAGATGATTACCCAGGTACAAACTCAAAAACACACATAGGCATGAAACAAAATATTACCAGGAGCCTTTTCTTTTTTCTTTCTTTTTTTTTTTGCCTGGCGTGTAGGGACTGATTATAATTCAGCATCAGATCTGACATGTTAACGGCGCATCGGCAACATTAGCGGGACGTGTCGTATATGTTCAAACAGACACGCTTTAATTATAAACCCCACAGTAGCAGTGTTTACGTTCTCTCGCTGCTCCGTGATAAAAGGTGAAGGTGGGAGAGCGCGCCTTAATAATGCAGTAAGTGAAAATGAGTCAGGTAATCGCTAACAGCTGGAGTCATTATTCGATTTGCCGTAACGGAGAGAGAAGACGAGCGAGCTGGGTAGAGGCGTTGCAGTGGAGCGACTGATATATTTGGTGTTGCTGGATAAGAGAAGATTATGGAGGTTTGAAGCTACCTGAACGTGATATCTGATGGGTTTTAGGAAAAAAAATACCAATTATTGATGCGTCAGAGGCTTCAACATGTATTTGAAGAGGTGAACTTTAACCATGGCTCATTCGTTTATTCATCATTGTCCTGTGAAGGGGCTGGAGCCTATCCCAGCTGTCACTGGGCAAGAGACAGGGTACATCTTGGACACCAATCACCAATGAACCTGACGAGCATGTCTTTGGACGGTGGGAGGAAGCTGGAGTAAAATCTATAGAGGCTATAAAGACCAAACCAGTTTCTTGAACCAGGCTGTAAACATGTTCTCTGTTGGACATTTTAACACGGAGGTCTACGGGGGTTTGACTCGCTTTTAGAACCTCAAGTGGACATTCAGGAAACTCTTTTTTTCTTTTAGATTCTGGACAGAGTATATTCATAGTGAGAGGGATCTGGAAATGTGAGCGAGAATGAAATCCGATTGGGTTACTTAAAACTGGACGTGGTTTAGTGAATTTAATGTGATGCAGAATGATGATGATGAAGAGGAGGAGGAGGAGGATAGAGGTGGAATGGATGACTCAGATCTCATATACACACATTTATAGGAAATTAAAACAAACCACCTTTTACCATAAAATCATTTGCATAAATGACAGTTAACGCTCAAAGATGTTTTATTTTTTAATCTTCTGGATCAACTTCCTAGTCCAGAACAAAAAAAAACAAACTCCTTCAACAGCCACTACCTGTTTTAAGGCTGTTAATGACTCTAAATCAAACATTTGAAGGGAACAAAGTTTTCATATACTGCTGTGGTCTGTTGGAGCCTCAGATTGAGCCGTTACTTATTGGCTGTATTTGGGTACATATTTGAACCTTTAAAGTAAAAAGGTGCCTCCAAATATTCTTTACTCTCATGTCTGATATCTTGCTCTTGTTTTATTTCTATGCCATCTGCAAAACAGCTCACACTTCAACATGTGTCATCATTTTAAAAGGGATTCGTGTTTACGTGCCATACAGGGGCAGTGTATTTCCTCTATTTCCTCTTTCAACCCCCCATCTCCTGTTTGTTATCAGTTGATTCCACAACTGATTCCTCCTGAGGAGTCTGACGGTGCCTGCTGATTGGTCGGTTCGACCCCAGATCATCCAATAACGACCTAGGGCCTACATTAAAAGGGATCCACTCTCAACTGGTCTGCTCGATCTTGATGCTGCTCTACTGCTTGACTGGTGTTTTGCTTTTTGTTACTGAGACGTGTGCACCCTTGAGTGCTGTTTGTGTTTAGTTGACAAGATAGTTGAACCTTTTGTTTGTTGCTTTCAACATGGAGAAGTTTATTAGCCAGGTCTAGTTTTGTTACATTACTTTCATTTATTTGGCATAACCACGTGGTCCAACACAACAGCATGTGTATGTTCTTGTTTTCTTCCCAATTCAATCTTTCAGGATGCTCTTGAAAATGATATGTTTTTTTAATCTTATTGGGTCTTTCCTGATTAAATAAAGGCGATAATACAAAGAATCATGTTACGTCTTTCGTTTTCCTGTTGGATTGGTCACCAACAAAAAAAAATCTATTACAAATGAGAAACACATCAACAACAGAGTCGTAACATTTTCTAACACAGCGTCATGAAAAGTCTTCTTTTGTCTGAATGAGGTTGTCACTGCTCAAACTGAGTCTCCCTCTGTGTGTTCTCTGAGCCTGAGGTGAAACAACAAAATAAATAGACTCTCTCTTTCTGTCCCACACCACGTCTCTGTCTCTCACCCTTTTCTCTGCCCTCCACTCTCGTTCCCTCTGACATCCGTTTCTCTTTTCGTACTCTTCATGAACCCTTGCTGCCTTCAGCTCATCCCTCACCACATCTCTCTCTTCCGTTTCTCCTTGATTCTCTCCTTCTCCTCCTTCTCTTTAACCCTGGCTGCTTCATCACGCCTCTTTATTATCCGCCTCTTCTTTTGTTGTCTGACGTCAGGACAATTTATCTCGACAACAATTCCCTGCACGCACAAAGAGGTTATCTTTACTATCAGCTGCTCTGTGAAGGTTCTCAGTCATTCAGGTCATGATATATCCAAAAGTAAAAGCTGGAACGAATGCAGATGGACTTGTAGAGATTGTTGGAGATGTTTTATCCAAGACTTCAGTTCTAAAAGACTTAAAAAAGAACATCTGTCCACCTGGAGCTCTTATTTTCCATCTTATTTTTCTTGTCCAATGAATGGTCCTCTTATGACCCACTAATGTCCAGAGACTAGAGTCTCTATGGGTGCAGATAACGAACAGTGTGACCTGGTATCGGTAGACTGATCTTTTGTAGTTATTTATTTCAGGCCTGCTATAAACCAAAATCGCGTCCCTGTAACGTCAAAACATCTCCTTCCTCTTCTATTTTAATGTCGGTTGGCTAGCGTCAAAGCTGCCAAACGTCAAAGAAGAAGAACCAAAAGAACAAAACAAGTAGTTGATCGTCATTCAGTACTACCAACTTGATTACCAAAGAACATAATACGCAGAGTCCACTCAGGCTAAAGGGCTGCACAAAAACAACAACAACAACAAACACTGAACGTTTAAAAGAAAAGTTTCCTGGAGACAGCGTCAAGGAGAAACGTCTTCCAGAGAGGGTTAGGGAGTTTATGGCAGCGTTGGATGACCAGAACATTTCTGGAGTAGAGAACACAAGGTACCAGCTACCCTCTCCACACTACATTAACTGTGACAGAAAGATTTATTGGACTGAATCCAGTCGAGTCTAGGAGAAGACAAGGAAGACAAGGACAGACTTTAGGAAGACACAGGAGACCAACTCTAGGACATTTAACGTCAGATTCAACGATACTGAATATTAAAAGATCGGTACTGGATGGAAAACTAGTTGAATTACGTTAAATTTAGACTCCGTTAAGTTTAGGTGTCATTACTAACTCCTGGTAGCAAACAGGAAGTAAACTGCTGTCTCCAAAAGAGAACCAGGAAATTCTCAACGCCACATTACTTCCACCTTTGCTTCGGACGAACGGCATATAATTCAATAAAAAAAAAAAAAACATTGTTATTGACCTTTACATTAAATAAGGACTACCTATTTTCTAACTTACAACAGCGACATACAGGATGTTCGTACTGACATAATTGATTTAATAGCCATTTTTATTGTCTTTATTTTTAACTGGGTTCTGTTTCTTAGTTCCAATTCAGAGCAGTTAAACTCCTGTTTTAATTAATCTAGCCGTCTACATGGCAGTTACTCACACATTACTTCTGTAATTGCGTACATCAAGTCAATTTTATTGCATTTTCCTTGCGTAACGTCAGTGATTAAGTATGTGAGTGCTTCCAAAGTGACGTCTGGCTCAATGCGGCGCCCCGGAGCTGCTGCTGCAGTTGAACATGCAGCTCAGACTCTGCCTCGTGTAGCCACAGCCCTCAGTGCACGTAGTGACTCTGAGGCTGCTGAAGAAATCAAACGATTCCACAGAACTTCCAACGAGTTCTTCCTTTCCTGCATTTCTGACCCATTATCGCTGCAGGAGCTCTGACTGATGGTATCAGTTCCTCAGAGTGTCGGGCTGAAGCTGCGCTGGGAAGCAGATCTGACAGCCAATGACTGGAGGTAATTACATCTTTTCAGCGGCTCAGATGCACACGAGCTGAGATGAGAGAACTCTGCAACATTTTGGCTCTGCTGAATTATAAGCAAACCCCATCTCCTGTATTCTCATGTTTGAAAATAGCCCCTGAGCGTGTTTGGTTCTCGACACAGAATACGTCCACATGTGTACGTCGCTAAACATATTCTACAACCATATCACATGTCTAAAAAAACAAAATGCGATGTGTACACACAGAAAAGGTTCTGTTGTTGTATTGTATGTTGTACAAAAGTAGCTGTAACAACTTATCCAGATGGTCTTAGCTGCTATAAAACCAAGCAAACATGAAGCAAACATGGAGGTGCCAAAGAACTGCAGTTCCTCTAATGTCCACTAGAGGCTGCCTCCATGTTTACAGCCTTGTACAAACAAGTTAATTTTGCTTTATTTGTTTAAATTATGGGTGTACCCTGCCTCTCGCCCGATGACAGCTGGGATAGGCTCCAGCAGACCCCGCGACCCTTCACAGGAACAAGCGGTTACAGAAGATGAATGAAGGAATGAATGATTGTCTAAATTATAAGAATTTATGCATTCGATGACATGGTAACACATGTGACGTGCAGCCCCCTGCAGCTTTGCATCACATTTTATTAACTAAACCATGCTTAGTTTTAAGTAGCCCAACTGGATTTTATTGTCTCTCACATTTCCAAATCTCTAAACTCTAACATCCATTTCACACAAGTGGCAAAAACTGCAGTTCCCCTAACGTCCACTAGAGGCTGTCTCTGAAAGTCAGTCCAACCCCATAGACCTCCATGTTAAAATGTTCAACGTTTACATCAGAAATAAACATGTTTACAGCCTGGTACAAAAACACTTTTGGTCTCTATAGCTAATTCCTCCATTCACAACAACTGTGCAGTGGAGCATTTTTACACAACTCACCCGTTTAAATCACAACAAGCCACTTTTTTTTTCTTTTTCTTTTTGCACTCTGCTGTTAATGCACAACTTCTTCATGCACAGTCTGTACCAATTACCAAAGCAAAGTCCTTGTATGTGTGAACGTGCAGGGCGATAAAGACCTGGGTGCAGGCAGAGTCAGCCGCTGACAAGATGGCAGCGGGCGGAGACGACGCGCTGAGCTTCAAAACTTAATTGTTCATGAAAGCAGGTTATGGCACAGAGGCTCCGTCAATCATCTCTTTTCCTTCTCCCACTGACACCGCTTTATTTCCTAGAAGCGAGGGGTTCACGTGTCCTTTGTTTGAATATCTGCCGTCCAAGATGTCAGTAAGCCTTGATTAAATTTAGCAGAACTAAAGCTTCCCCAGATTACCTGCAGCGTTGCAATAACGACTTGGCCTTCAGGTGACGCCAAGCGCACCGTGTTGTTCTTACTTCTCCTCCGGCGCTCTGCAGCTGCAGCACAGCCACCCAGCGAGAGGCAAACCGCGTTTTCCCTCACAACAAAAGGAGAAATGAGTCGGATCTGCGCTAATGAATGTCACAGAGCGGCGATACAACGTGGTGAAAGCCTTCCAACCCTTCAGCGCGGCGGAAAGTCCGCACTTTAATTACCGCTTCTATTAGCGTCGGTGTCGGGCTCGTCTCGCTGGTCCAATCCCCAGTCGTGTTATTAATACAACTTAGAAGAAGCCAGATTTTAAATTGAGGTTTCACGCCACACATGAGTTGTTTTGTGAAATGAAAATGAGTGCACATCTTCAACCAACAAACTTTGTGTACATGTCTGTGTTTACAACCAGTTGCAGCTCTCAGGAAGCTGAAAATACACCTCATCAAAATGCAAATTCCGTAATCGATCGTGATTTCCATGCAGTTAATTATGCAGCCCAGATCCTCGCCACACTGCTGTCACACGGCCAGGTGTGAACCTTCAGTAGATGCAGAAACAGAGAGAGAGAGGCAGACGATGGGAGGATGGGGATGTTAGAGAGAGAGAGAATTAGAGAACTATTGATCATCAGCAGATGCTCTTTTGTGAGAATGGGTTTTCGTGTGTGTGTGTGTGTCCAGGAGATACAGTTATTGATCCAAACTGCCAGATTGTTGCATAAGCTCATTTTGATCACTCTAAGCAGCAGCAGCAGAGACAGAGCGTGAGTAATCCTATTACTCATGAGGTGAGGAGCTAAATCTTTAATTTTTGGGGGACGTACAGAACGTCTCCATCACATGAACCGTTAAAGACGCAGACTGTGTTTGCGTGGACTTTATTTCTTCAACATGATCAATCATTCAGATCTTTGGAGGAGCACAATCAGTTCCCAACAGAGAAACACCTTGCCAATTCATTAGGTACACTAGTGATAAATTTCTTTCTTCATGAAGGTTCTGGTATTCAGCATTAGTTTCAAATATTTGAAAGAGCTGTTGATTCAGCTGTGTTATGGGGAGGCTGGAGGTTGTATTGGGTTACTGTTCCTATTATTTTGACAACCCAATTGTAGTCAGTGGTCTAGGCTCAATAACAAAAACACAATTCAATCCAGTTTAACAGTACCACACACTACGTCCTCCAACATGATCGTCCAGTTGAATTATCACCTTTCTGAGGCTGTTTCTACGTCAACTGAACATTAGAACAAGTCGTGAAGGAGGATTTAGTTGGACTGTTATGTCATCCATAAAACAAGCTGAAACAACTCGAGTTTCTTAAAGATGTTTTATTTCAATGGGAACATTTGGAAGTGGTGTCCACCTAGAACTCTCTTGACCAAGATCAAAGTGGATTCACTTTTTCAACACACACCGGTTATGACCACCTTCCTAATATTGTGTAGGTCTCCCTTGTGCCCTTGCACTGATTGTTTTCTTGGCTTGCTTGCTGGTCTATTGATTGACTGTGTATGGGAAAGCTGCAAATTAATTGAACTGCCCTGCTGGGATAAATAAAGTTCTCTGAATGCTATGGGGTGGGGGTGCCTGGTCTGGTCTAGGTGGGTGCTACATGTCTAAGTAACATCCACACCAATGAATGCCAGGTCCTGAAGCTTCCCAGCAGAACACTGAACTGTCACAAGATGGTTAAATGTTATTCACTTCTCCTGTCAGTGGTTTTAATGTTGTGGCTCATCGGTGTAGACCTAATGAACTGTATAAAAAGCTGGACAAATTAAACTACTGATTAGAGTCATCACCATGGCTCAGCATTGTGTCTGAATATTTGCATATGTAGATCATTTGTGGCCCGTCTTTTGCAAACAAACAAGTTGTAAAAATTTATGACTTATGGATATTACACTCTGAAATATTAACCACCGGCTACACAGTAAACAGACGTACGAGGAACATCATTCTATCAGTTCAATCAGCCGCCGTCTCGCTGCATCAAATCTCTAACTTTTCTATACATCGGTTCATATCTGGTCTCCGTGGTTACAGCTTACAGCAGCATGTCAACCACAGGAAACAGCAGAGTGTTAAAGAGGACGAATCACCCTGTCCTCCCCGTCCTCCCTTCAGTGTTGAGATCAGCAGGTATTATCCTAAAAAACCCTGTGGGTCAGCGTTCAGACTTAAGCGCTTAAGAGACATACATTACTCATAATCAACCTCCACACACACGCACACACACACACACACGCGCACACACACACACACACACACTCTAACTGCAGCTTTTCAAAGCTCTCAACCCATTTCATCTGATTGTTTTGACGCGCCAATCCATCGGAATAAATTCAAACAGCTCTCACTGTTTCATCCCTCTAAAATATAACCGAGTTGTTTCAACAACCTGAGTGAGAGGGAAAAGAGGCAGCGTGGGATTTGTTGGTGCAGTCGAGGTTTGGGAGTTATGGACGTGAGGTCACTGGTTCCATCACTACCACGTCCATGACTGAGCGTGCACCAAGTCTAGGGGTCAAATGCAATCCACTTCCTCCCGTTGGTCAATGTGGCGCTAGTATCCCGGGCACACGGACGGCGCCATCTTGCGAGTTTAAGACCAGAGTATGGTCAGTACTGTCCGAGAGTGGCGCCACCTTTTCAGTTACGCGCCCACACTTCCTCCAGACTCACTCACGTTTGTATTTAATTAATACTACGCTGACCTGTCCAGGGTGCACCCTGCCTCTCGCCCGATGAAGGCTGGGATAGGACCCAACACCCCCTCCCCCGCGACCCTTCACAGGACAAACGGTTACTTAAGATGAATGAATGAATGAATAAATAATACTACGCTCTGCTCTGCCTCCACCAGTTACAAAGAAATGTTGAATTATACACTGCACTTTATTGTTCCTACTCTCTCGTTCGTACTGGACTTATACATGTAGCGGTTGTCACGGCAACTGTCAATCAATCATGATGTTGCGTCCTGTTTTTGTAGCGTCCAATTCACTCTTGAACATTGGTATTGTATTTACCTAAAATGACAGAAACCATCCTTGTATTTGAAAATGTATTTGACGTGTATTTTAGTGTTTCAGTTCGGCCCAAGTCCCGCCCACTAACATGGAAGGGGGCGGAGCTTATGACCTATACTGCAGCCAGCCACCAGGGGGAGCTCTACATGCTTTGGCTTCACGTTTGAGGAGCCGTCATGGCGTTTTTTTACAGTCTGTGGTGTGAACATATGTATGTGGCAAATAAAGCTGATCTGATTTTGATCAGAGAGTTTGTTTAAAAGCCTGCCCTCTAGTGGACATAAATAATTTGACAGAGCTTTAAGTCACTCATTTATTTCAGTAGTGTGTACCAGGTCTGGTCCACACCAAATAAGGCAAAAAAAAATGATCATCACTGCAGATAAATCTGTAGTTGATGTTTGACTCTATCCACGTCTGGATACACAATTAACCGTCTCCTCTTTGGGTCCTCCTGGGGGATCCCCAGGAACTCCCAGGCTTTATGAAATATACCATCTTTCCACTGGGTCTTCCCCCGGGTCTCCTCCCAGTTAAACACACTTCAATAAAACGTCAAAACTAATGACAAACTCCCCGCGAGTTTCCCAGAGGCCAGTATTTCATCTCAAGCTTTCTCTCTCTGATTGGCTGCCAAAGAAACAAACACATAACGAAGCTGTAAACATCAGACTTTCTGGACATTTTATTAGATAAAGCCAGTTTGTTTACTAACCTTTATAGCATTAAAGGCAGATTATGGGGGAAAATGAACTGGCAGCGCAAACAAAACGGCATCCCCGGTCCACACAGACCCAGATTTAAAAGCTTCCAAAATATACAAGAGCGCAACTTGAGCTCGGCGGCGTAGCGGAGCAGTAAAAGTCGATGCAATCACAGTCACATCTGGAGAAGAGCTTCACCTTGTTACAGAGCGAGAGGCGAGAGGCGAGAGGAGAGAGGAGAGGTTCACATCCACAACTCGACTGAAGAAACACTGGAGAGCTGCCGCCGCTGCTGCTGCCGCTCGGCATCTATTTCTTATTTGCCTCTTCTAAAACAGAAATCTTGTTTTCCTGATGCTCCCGTGCTCTCTCCTGACATTGCACGTGCAAGTGTATTCCAGTGCAGATAAAAGGTCTAGGCAAAGCAGAGGGAGAACATGGGAACAGTCTAGTGAAGAAGGAGCTGATCTGAGGAGTCCTGACGTCCACACCGATGCATAACTTACACCTCAAGGAATTTGCCTGTAAAGCTGCGACCTGCTGGCAGCTCTCCAGCCTCGCTTCGCAGAGTCATCGTGGGCGAGCCGGAGAGAGTGTGAACTGTAAGTGATACTGCTGCGATGCTCGGATCACCGCGCAAGCCGACACGACGACACGCTGTACCTGCACCTTTGATCGGGACACGGCGAAGCCCTGCACACCTGATCCATAAACGTTACGTAATGAGCCCTGCTCTTAGGACACGAGAGCAGTAAAAGCAGACGAGCACACGTTCCAGCTGCAGGGGACGTGAATAAAGTTTGTGAAAGTGTGTGAGATATAAGATGATAATGAGGTGTGATCTCATCTAAAGCCTGAATTTCTGGAAATAATGAACTTGTAAAGGTCTTAAAATTGTTACAGCCTTAAACAGAGCTTTAACAGGAAGATACCTCTTTCACGCAAGCACTAGAAATTTAATTTGAAATGAAACTTTATATGGTGGGATTTCAAATTAAAATCTCATTCAGAAACCGTTTCAGTAAGCTCTGCAACAACAAAAACAGCCGGAGAACAACCCTGACAAAACAAACGGGGGACGGGGCGCACAATTAGAGCGCTGAGCCACAAAAGCAACAGTCGAGCGGGGTTTGTTGCTGCAACTCTTATCAGAAAACTTCCAATTATCCAACAGCATAAGAGATTTTATTTATTTGTTTTCCATCACGGACTTCTGTCTCCCAGGATCCGGCGGCTTTGCCCGCAGCCTCCCGCTCCGTGCATGCACACAACATGTGACAGCTGACAGTCAATCCACTCTGTGGATCCATAGCTCTCGTTATCGATGGGACCACTGATTGACCGGGGGGGGGGACAGCTGCACCGCAACCCTGCCTCGCTTCCCCCAACCCCAGATGTATGGAAAAGTAAGTAATGCAAATCAATGGGGGTTCATGTGCGTAAATGAGAGGCTTCTAAGCGTGAAGGTCAAAAGGTTTTCTCGTTGAAAAGTGTTTACTGCAACACATTTGAACACATTCAAAGTAAAAGCAAAAGATATTTGTGATATTTAAGTTTCCAAAATACCTAAAATATCATCAAATCTGCCTGATACTATAAAAAAAATTAATAATATCTCAATTTTGTTGTGATCAGTTTGGGATTCCAACACATTTAAACTCACAGTTGAGTAGAAGAAACTCCAAATAACAGCAGAAACATGAGAGCATTAATATTTCTTTGGCTCCTGAGCGTCACCTTACTGTACCCACAGAGGTCAAACGCTCACACTTGAAGACGCGAGGGCTGGAGACGCGCACAAGCAGACTGATAATCTGAGAGAAATAATGATAATATTAGTAAAAAACTTACCATTTCTCTGTGGAGGCGCCGGGTCCTGAAATCATGTCACGACACTAAATCCCCATGAGCCAGAACCGCGCACTTTCTTCAGTCCGGGCACAAATCGAAACTAATAAACTGAACCTAGATAAGAGAAAGTGCAATAGCCCGAGGTCGAGGTCCGACGGACTCCTCGGAGTGAGCGAAGTGATGACCGGAGCGCAGCTGAGACAAGTGGGAATGTTGGAGAAGAAGTGACCGTGCGCAAAAAAAAAAAAAAAAGAAAAGAAAGAAAGAATAAAAAAGGCGGCGAGGAGAGAGACCTGCGCGCAAGGAGTCTCTGGGGGCGAGGCAGTGGAGAGAGAGAGAGAGAACACCCCCCCGGGGCAGACGATGGAAAGTGGAGGAACCTCGAGGAGAGATGTGGAGACGCTGCGCGGAGGGTGTCCGGCGAGGAGTGAGCGGAGTGAGCGGCGGAGATGTTGCGCTATGCCGCCCTGCCTGAACTCACAGTGGGCATTAACCCGCTCCGGTCTAGTCCCTCCTCTTTAGCTCTGAAGTGAAGGAAGCATCCGTCCAACCCCATCTCTCTCTCTCTCTTTCTCTCTCTCTCTCTCCCTCTCTCTCTCTCTATCTGTCATTGACTCAGAACGCTTGGCTAAAACGATCCGTTCGCCTGAGGTCGTTTGTGTGCGCATTGGAATAAAAGATGAGGGCCCCTGTTGGGCCAGGGGGACACAGAGACACGTTCTGTTCTGTTACCTGCTCTGAAACTACGAAGAAACTAAACATTATTTATTTATTTGTTGAGCTTTGAGATGGAAAAGGGTCCAAATTTGACCTTGAGTCAGATGTTTTTTATTCATAACTGAAGACATTAATTAACTCATTAATTTAGCTGACTTATTAAAAGCAGAATTAGACAATAAGCAGCTGACATCTGTACAAAATTTTAATATTTCCTGTAATGTCTGCTAATTCTGCAGCTAATTTCTTCTAATTTATGTATTTATTGGATATTGGAGAACAAATAAAGATTCACCTCTCAAATCTCATCATGTCTGTTTCTTTTAGAGTCTATGGTTTCAACTGGGCACGGCTGTAAAACATTACAGCCACATTAAGTTATTGTGAATGTTTCTCTTCTCTTTAACTCCAATTGTCATGACAAGTTTTTGATACTGAACTCAAATGAATAAGTTTTCCAAACTTCAGCTTAAAGTAATTAATTGTCTTGACTTGAGTTTTTTCTGTGTGGTCAGTGTTCATTTAACTCATGTCTTTAAGTTTGGAGTTGGAAAAGTGACGGAGGAGGAGGAGGAGGAGGAGGAAGGGTGATATGATTTGAATAGTGGGAAATATAGAAGCTGCTGCTATCTTTGCATTTTTTTTAATCAGACAGAACTATTATTGTAAAATGGTGATACCTCTGAAACAAGGTTCTACAAGAGATGGTCAGCAACGTCACAACTATTGGCACCATAACCGTAGTAGATGGGTGGATTTCAGATCCATTTCTCTACCAGGAATTCATTCCAAAGTGGCTGTTGTTGGTGGATCAGATGTTAATGTCCTCCTCTCTAAACGGCCTAAATAAAATAAAAGTTAAATTTCTGAACAAACAAGATGTGAGATGAATCTGTCTGGAGTTTCCATAAACTTTAAAACTCGCCATTAGTCGTCAAGATGAGAAATCTGAGTAGAAACAAGAACATTAGTGCTCTAGACTTAAAATGGCAGCTGATATGAATTTAGTTAAATTGAGCATGACATGGAAATGTGAGTAGAAATGGTGAGGAACTGAGTTCATTTGATTTAAAAGGAGTTTTCTTCAGTGGATGGTGAAACTTAAGTGAACTTTTCGTTTCTAAAGCCCTGTTCACACGGGACTAGTTCTACCTGGGGACCTCTGGTAATTTGTAATAATGTCAGAGGTCGTCAGTGATATTAATCCCGTGTGAATCAGCCATGTCCTTAATTTGTAAAGTAAAAATGACACTGCAAATGACCTCCCCTATTCCTCCTAACCCAGAGGTCCTGTGATAAAACTAATCCAGTGCGAACCGGCATCTCTGTGATTTGAGGTTGTGTTTTTACTTTTTCAAAACTTTTGTTTCATTCACATGTTTTTTTTTTTTCTGCCTCTTAAAAATTATGACGGATGTGTTATAAATCAAAGTCTGGACAGATGTTAGGATGCAAAGTGGAGATTTCACTGACTCATTCACCCATTTAAACAAAGGTGGCACTGATTTAAAGACTGTCAGGTCGTTCGTAATTTCTTCCCTGGGTTTAATAGTCTCATTGTGTTTTATTTTTAAAAATATATTTTTTATTATCAATTAGAATTTGCAAACTAACTAAAGCTGTCAGAAAGTGTGAAATGTCCTCTGACATTCAGTGGAGATGGAAAGTAGCAGAGACATAACTATGGACAGTAAATTAGAGTAAAACACAGAGTTAGATTATCCCGTGTGAATGCACCACATGAAACACAGATGTAGGGGGTTTGTTTCTGAATCACATGACGTCCCCAGGTAAAACTAGAAATGTTTTACAGTTTGACTGTTACTACTTTAAAGAGTCATGGACACGACGTGTAACGGGACAGGTGTCAGGTGGAGGCCCCTTAGGGAGGTCACCTACTGTTACTTAAAACTTTGCACATTGCCACTGCTCTAGCTTGACCTTTGTCACAGCACTCGGGACGCCCGGAGGCTGAGCTGCGCCTCCACCCTTTAAAATTACAACCCTGAGTTTCCATCTGAAAGTGAGAAGTGACTGAAAGTACGCAACGCAATTTACAGTAGAACATGAGCAGATTTAGACTTAGATAAACTTTATTGATCCACAAGGGGAATTGCTTGGTCACAGCAGCTTAGTTGCACATAAAAACATGTAACCAATAACATGTCCAGCCTTTCAGATCAAGTTGTCCATCCTACTTATGTCCTTTCTGCTGGTGCTGCTCCTCCAATGAACCACAGCAAAGTCCAGACTGGTAGAAAGTCTCCAGCAACTTGCTGCAGACATTAAAAGACCTGATCTTCCTCAGGAACTAGAGTCTACTCAGTCCCTTCTTGTCCACAGCATCACTGTTGTCCCTCTAGTCCAGTCTGCTGTTCATGTGGACTCCCAGGTTCTTACAGTGGTCCACTACTTCCACCTCCAGGTTCTGGATGGCGATGGACTCCACTGGTGTCCTCTTCCTCCTGAAGTCAATGACCAGCTCCTTGGTCTTGTCCACATTCAAAAGTAGGTGGTTTGCCTGGGACCATTCTACAGGGTCTCCCATCAGTGTCCTGTACTCCACCTCCTGTCCATCTCTAATGCACCCAACCACTGCAGAGTCATCAGAGAACTAATGCAGGTGTCAGGACCCAGAGTTGGACTGGAGATCAGAGGTGGAGAGAGTGAACAGAAAAGGAGGACAGGACAGTCCCCTGTGGTGCACTGGGCCCTGCCAGAAATGTAATCAGCAATCCAGGAGACGGTGGAGGAGCTGACACCAAAGGCAGTTGATGAATCTGGTTTCTTTCAACGAGAGCCATCGACTTGTCAAGAACAAAAAGAGTGTCAAAACCAACCCAGAAGCCGTAACTCGCCGCCGTCGTAAAAAGAGACGCCATGACCACGTCTTTGTCAACAGACGTTAGTGACACAACACAGACATCCATTATCATTTTAATGGTCTTTGAAGGTGTGTTTACAAAGGAGGAAGTCCTCAAAACGATTCCCTGTCGAGGTTAAATTCACAGGGGAAGAGATTTGCTTCCAAGGCACTAAAATGCTTCACGTGGCTCGAGAGGAAGTCACGGACACCGCGATGAAAAACGTGCAGTCGGCCGTCGGAGGATGATGCTGCACACGCCGAGCTACTTTCAACACGGTGGAGCTGTGAGGTGACGGAAAGGAAATCCACGTAAACAGATTTTACTGCAAAGCTTAAAAGTGATGTTCGGGTTAGTATGAAAAAAGCAAGACAGAAAGAGACAAACATCAGCTGAAAAATGCGTCTCGGCTCGAACACAGTGACCTGCATCGTTTCAGAGACTTCTGGATAATATCATGCGAAGAAAAGCAGAGAGAGAGGGGGGGAGGGGGGGCGGGTGTCAGTGCAGACTTATACTACAGGAGTTTTCCATGTTCAGAGGAGATACTGATTGGACACATCCATATTTGGGAAATCAGATGATAAGCCTGCAGGGTGGCATTCGTCTCAGAGCCAGGCCTGGAGAGGAGCAGCTCTGGTCCTTTGCACTGGAAGTGTGCGGTGCAGCTGGAAGCATTTTTGGCTGGACTGAAGTTGATGCACCAGAATGCAAAGAATTATCAAGATCATCATCAGCAGCAGCAGCAGCAGCAGCAGCAGCGTAATCGTTTCTGTGACTTGAAGCATCCTTTGCATGTTTAGCACTTTAATGTAAAAGGATATGTTGTTTATCATGTCATCATATGAAGAAGCACAGCTGTAAAGATGGATTCAGACAGAAAGCAGAGAATATTTTCACCTTGAATTAGTCACAAAGGTTCGACCGCAGGAGCAATCCATTCTTATCTAACGCCCCAGAAGGTAATGTACTTTATCAAGATAGTGTGTGTGTGAGCTCAGACTAAATCGCAGCGTCTCTTTTCTGTGGCGGAAGCAAAAAAGAAAGACTTTTCACACAGTGTCTCACCTGCAGTTTGCACAAATGATTTTATATACTAAAAAAAAAAAAACAACGCCTTAATTGATGCAAGAGGAGATGAGAGGGGTTGAATGATTAGATGGAGGACGGTAGAGGAACCCAAGGAGGGAGAGTCGGCGTGATAGAATAGAATGTCTTTATTATCATTGTACAGGTACAACAAAATTAAGGTGACCTAAGATCCCCCTTAGGTGCTGTAGAAGTAGTGGTTAGAGGTGCAGCTTGGGACCGAGGGGTCTAACCCCCATCTAACCCCCAAATTGCACCCCGGGTGCAGTCCTTAGAGGTTACAACCCACTGCTACACACTACTGTGTGAACAAATGGATGGGGCAAACAGTAGGAACTGCAGTTTCCCCATTGCGAAACAATTAAAGGTTACAATTATTAATTATTATTATTATTATTATTATTATTATTATTAAATGTTAAAATATACAAGCACTGATGCCTCCCAGCAAGAAGGTTCTGGGTTCTAATCCATCGGCCGACTGGTTCCTTTCTGTGTGTTCTGTGCATGTTCTCCCTGTGTCTGCGTGGGTTCTCTCCAGGTTCTCCAGCTTCCTCCAATCGTCCAAAGACATGCTGGTTAGGTTCATTGGTGATTCTAAATTGGCCGTAGGTGTGAGTGTGAATGTGAGGGATCGGCTCACAGGACAAGTGGTTACAGAAAATGAATGAATGAATAAAAACTAGAATAAAAAAATACGTACACAATATAAAATACTACCATGACATAACAATCCCATTCACACGTAATAATAAGTCATGTCTCAGGACGCGTCGGCTCCTTGTCACCCTGCTGGTTCCTGTCATGCTACGTGGACGTGGAAGAAAAGAGAAGAGAGGGATGGGGAGGGATGGGGAGGGATGGGGAGGAGAACTGGGTCAAACAGCGAGGGAGAGGGTTAAGACACACCTTCATCATTGGTAAGCGTGAGAACTAGGATGGGTCGGGGCGTGGTCTCGTTCCTGAACGCTGGTTATAATAACTTGTCTGATCGCTTTATTGTCTTTTACCGGTTGTCCTCCAGAGAGCCTGTCCCAGCTATCAAGAGACTCCCCTCTTTTAACAGGAAGAAACCTGGAGCAGAACCATGAGCTCATATGGAACGACCTATCAGCCACAACATTATGTCCACCGACAGGAGATGTGAATAACACTTACCATCATGGGACAGTTCAATGTTCTGCTGGGAAATGAACTTTATTCACAGCACTGAATGTCCACAAGGGCTCCAGCTTGGTTCAAACACTTGTTTCAACAACTGGTTGTTTTGTCTGTGAAGGATCTCAGTCATATGGGTCATGGTGCACCCTAAAATTTGTTAAGTGGTTAAGTCTTCTGGCCGCAACACGTCCCAAAATGTCCAGCCCAAAGAGACGAGGTGGCCGCGTGGTTAAGGCAATGGACTGCTAATCCATTGTGCTCTGCACGGATGTTTTCCAGTTTCTGCTTTGGTCACCCATAGTGTTGCATCGATCAGCCACAACATTATGACCACTGACAGGAGAAGTGAATAACATCTAAACCATCTTGTGACAGTTCAGTGTTCTGCTGGGAAACTTCTGGACCTGGCATTCATTGGTGTGGATGTTACTTAGACATGTAGCACCCACCTAGACCAGACCAGGCACCCCCACCCCATAGCAATGACACTCCTTGATGGCAGCAGCCATCCCCAGCAGGATGCAGCCTGACACAGACACACACACACAAAAACACTTTAAGAAGAACAGCACAAGGTGTTGACCTGGCCTCCAAATTCACTAGATGTAGTTGATGCATGTTACATGAGAGATTAAAAATGAATCTAAACAGGAGTGTGAACCTTTCTTTGTGTTTCTGAGGTTTATGCCCCTTTGCCTCCTAACAAACATGGCTTGTGCATGTGGGAGGAAGACGGAGCACCCTGGGTTGAAAACCCTTTATGGGCACAGGAAGGATCTCTGCACAGAAACCGATCTGGGCTGGTTCAAACCCAGAACGTGTGTAAGTCGAACGTCTCCTACACTATTTTCCTCTGTGGCTTTCAGTACATGTCCTATATGGTTTGCTAAATATATCAAGCATAACATATAGTCTGTTAATGCCCAGGAGGAATAAATCCAGCAGCAGCTTAACAGCTTAAGAGCATAAAGTGACCTAGAGTGTGGCATTAGCATCACTTTAGTCTGAAACGACTAGTGAGGTTAGCAATAATACAATTATCAAATGAAGTCCACTCACAAAATGGGTTTGGCCACGAAGACAAGTAGAGAATCAACAGGAGATCTAAATCTAAATGGACGTCTGCACCACAGTAACCTATGATATATACAGACACCATCCACCTCCATCACAGGCTGTCTTCTAAATATTACACTATGTTGGAGCAGAAGTTGAACCAGAAACAAGAAAAAGTAAAACAATAAAACTTTTTTTTTGGGAGGAGCTGCAGTAATGGCCTCCTCTCTCATGTCCCAGAACTAATACTACAAATCATTTTCTACAGATCTCTTCCTAATCTCCTCAATCAGACATTAACGAGCCGGTCAAAAAGCATCAAAAGACAATCTGGGATTCTTTTGGAGTCGGGTAATTGGATGATTCAGACAAGGAGAGACTCCTTGAAGGCAGACCGACGCCCGCGTAAGTGAATTTGAACTCCGGTAAGGACAATTACTTTACGCGGGTTATGTTTCTGTGACGATTGTGACTGATCTTTTTGTTGTTTGTCCTCTTTCTTCTGTCACTTTGTGAACATCTCTGATGGAGTCGTCTGTTGGGTTTCGTTGAGGATTTGTTGTCTGACTGGTACTAATAAAATTAAAATAAAAAACATGTTTAATCCTGTTTTGAACATAACACACTTCAAAGATTGTCCAGCATTGTGACGGAGGCCTACAAATATTTTCCATCAAATGTTTCAATTAAAAAAAAAAAAAAATGTCATCACTGATGTCAGGCGTCTGGAGTATTTTAATCATTCAGTGAAACAGTTGGGATGAAACAAATACACAAGAAAAGCAGCTCTTATTTCTTCTACCCATAGCAAGAATGAAGTAAATAACATTGACCATATTTTGTAACCGCTTGTTCCTGTGAAGGGTCGCGGGGGCGGAGGCTGCTGGAGTCTATCCCAGCTGTCATAGGGCGAGAGGCGGGGTCCACCCTGGACAGGTCTCCAGTCTATCCCAGGGCTAACACAGAGAGACAGACAACCATTCACACTCACACCAACAGCCAATTTAGAATCACCAATGAACCTAACCAGGATGTCTTTGGACGGTGGGAGGAAGCTGGAGAACCTGGAGAGAACCCACGCAGACACAGGGAGAGCATGCAAACTCCACACAGAAAGGAGCCAGTCGGCCAATGGATTAGAACCTAGAACCTTCTCTTTTGTGAGGCATCAGTGCTAACCACAAACATTGACCATCTTGTGACAATCCAATGTTCTGCTGGGAAACGTTTGGTCCTGGCATTCATGTGGACCTGTAGCACCTACCTAGACCAGACCAGGCACCGATCAGGAATTGAATCCAGGTCCTCTGCTACACTCACCACTATACCAGCTCTGTCAGCAACACCATCTCAAAGCAGCGCAGGAGCTTCTACAAAAACGGCTCGGTTCCACTCGTTTGTTTTAAAGAGCCAGTCAATATATTCAGTTCGTTCGCGAGCATCACAACTCTACTTCAAAGGTTTTAGCATGAAAGCTAACTAGCTGAAATGGAAATTGGTAGCGTAATGCTAAAATGATAGCGTGAAACTTTTAACTACTCTAAAATAGATAGTGTCTGCGCTAAGTCCAAATGAGATAAGATAGTTCTATGGTACGGAACAGCTAACGGTCTATCAGAGATGCTAGCTTGCGTTGACACATGCACTCATTTTAATGAAGGTTGTTTTCGGCTGCTCAGTAAGTGTGGGCTGCTGTCGGTGTGTGTCGGCCTCAGCGAGCTCCAGTCAGAGTAAATAGCACCATATTGTGGTCTAACTACCCACATATGAGGTGCATTAGAAGTAGGAATGGAGGTGCACAGAAGACTGAACTTTCATCTTTCCTAATGTCTCCAAATGGTTCTGGGCCTGCAGGATCTCTGTGGTCTGCTGTAATGGCTTTTCCCATCTCTCCTTTCAGACCAGTCATGATACCTAATCCTGTTTCTTTGCAACCGACGAGGCTTCACATGGTTGCAGGTAGCTGTCGCTGCCCCTCTGTGTGCTGGTACTGTTCATTAAAACCGCTACAAAGAACCAAAAATTAGAGTGAGTTGAATAAAACTAAATAAAGAAAAAAAACAAAATAAACAATAAAATATTTGCTGACCTTCCTGCTCTGGCAAGAAACCTTTGCACAGTTACAATCAGCAGAGATATATCTGACTTAAACGGGAATTACCATTTTTTACAACCTGGACCTTATTTCTGGCATAAAATATGATCGTTTACTCACCCATATAATTTTGGTGTCATTTGGAGTTGTTCGGAAGATATTTAGATCCGCGTATATCCATATAGTGGGAGTGAATGGGGCACCGAAACGCAGCCTCTAAATAACGCATTATCTTCCGCGATCTACCTGTTATCATCATCCGGGGTCTGTAGATTGACCTACTAACCTCTGACCAGGATGATGTCATCTCTGAGCGCCGCGCGCACCCGCGACGCTCGGCTTGTTTACCTGTAATTTGCTACTGCTAGTTTTTTGCAACATGGCTGAATATTTTTCCGATTCTGAGGTTGTGGACGATGACTTTGTTTATGATGGACGTCCTTATCGTTTTGAGCCAGAGTATAAGGATGAGGAGCTTGTTGAAAGGAGGATGTGGAGGCAGAGAGAGGAACAGCTGGCCAAAGAACAACAAACTGCTGCACAAATAGATAACAGGTAACTCCGGACTCAACAGGGAATAGCACTAAACAAAATAACAAAATATTGGTGAAATGAACGAGTTTCGCGGCAGATAATGCGTTATTTAGAGGCTGCGTTTCGGTGCCCCAGTCACTCCCACTACATGGATATACGCGGATCTAAATGGCAAACGACTCCAAATGACACTAAAGTTATATGGGTGAGTAAACAATCGTATTTTATGCCAGAAATAAGGTCCAGGTTGTAAAAAACTGTTATACTCCTTCTTGAGGTGTCGTGGACATAACTTAACAAAACATTGGTGAAGGGAGGTGCCCACTTGAAAACCCTAATGACATGCTGCATACTGCCGTTGACCAGGCCAGGTATCTGATGTCTTCATGTTGGTTGTTAGCTGTATGTGCTTGTTTGTTTAGCTGCTGAGCAGGCTGTACAAGCCAGCAGCATTTACTTAGCTCATATTTCATAAAGCATGGACTGTAGGTTTGAAATGACATGCTGCATGCTGCAGTTGACTAGGCCAGGTATCTGATATCTCCTTGTTGGTTGGTAGCTGGCCAGCTGGCTGCTAGCCTGCTGGGCATTTTTTCTCAGTCGGACGTGGCCTCTAAATGTGTTTTGGGATCTGGGATCTTGGCACAAGGGATTGTAACATCTGATCCTGTGTATTAACGAATATCTGGAGATTGTTCTGAGAAATAAAGGTTTAATGGTGGAAGTTATGTTTATCACGTAGCGGTACGTTGTGATAATGTGTTTTGTTTTCCAGTTTGCTTTCCCTCCTTTCATTAAGTCAGTCTTACTTCCTGTCTTTGTCTTTTTCCCACCCCTGTGATTACACTAACCTGTCTCGCCTTGTGTCAACTGATTTCTTGCTCCTCCCCTCATTAGTTTCAAATTTCCCTCGTTAACCTATCAGCCTGTGTCTGTACATATAGTCCCGTCTCTCCTTTGTTTTTTGTCAGTTCATCTGTTGAGTCCTTTGATGTGCTGTCCAGTGTTTCTTTGGTGCTTGTAGTTGTGATTGCTTAGTTGGTATTGTTGTGACTCTTTTCAAAGGATCACCTTTTCATCTTTTGCTAGTTTTGCTAGTTTTACTAGTTTTCATTAAACCCAACTTTATTATTTCATCCAGTCTTCCGTCCTTGAGTGTGTATCTTGTATTTTAGTTCTCCCTTTCCGTGCAACACCTGTTGACCAATCGACTACTCAAAAAGGCCATAAATCAATTAAATAAACTATTATATTGAACATAAGTGTCTGGAAAAATGAATATTTGTTGCATGTCAGCACAGGTTGTACTGTATTTGTCTTAGCTGCTGCAAAATGTGAGATCTCCTCTGTGGAGCTGTGGAAATGTATTTGGTCGTTACTCATACTGAGATTGAGCTGGAGGCTGACGGCGTCCCAATATCCACACGACCGAACTATATGTGAAGACAGACGGAAAGGCCAGCGACGGAAAGGCCACGACACAGACTGAGTTCAGCTTCAGCTTTAACATGAGAGACTTGATTAAACCAGACGTATCAATATCTGACATTTGAGCTAAATTCAGCTGTGGCCTTTTTTATACACTGTTCTACAAATGGCATGTACATACACTGATCAGGCGTAACATTATGACCACCTTCCTAATGTTGTGTAGGTCTCCATGTGGTGACTCATCGGAGAATGAACATGGACCTTTTGAGGGTGTCCTGTGATGTTAGTGGGGGGCCTTTGAGGGGAGGGTCCTCTGTGGATCATCCCACAGATACTTGATCAGTTTGGGATCTAGTGAATTTGGAGGCCAGGTCAACACCTTGTGCTGTTCTTCATGTTTTTTTTTTAGTTGTTCCTAAAGTGTTTGTGGGGTGGGGGTGCCTGGTCTGGTCTAGGTGGGTGCTACATGTCTAAGTAACATCCACACCAATGAATGCCAGGTCCAGAAGTTTCCCAGCAGAACACTGAACTGTCAAAAGATGATCAGTGTTATTCACTTCTCCTGTCAGTGGTCATAATGTTATGCCTGATCGGTGTATGTTGATGTTGCAGTATTTAAAGACATCAGATATTTTCTGTTCCACTCTGTAAAATCGATGCCAACATGAGAAACATGACTCTTTATTTGTTCGTAACAGATGCAGCAGATGCATTGATTTAGACACATATGACCAGAACTGATGCGTCTGCTGCGTCTGTTACTTCCCCGTCTGTGAGAGACTCGCAGCTCAAGCCTCTTTGTCAGCGAGATGATGCTGAAAGATGAAATTCACATTTGTGACCCGGCTGTGACTTCCACTGAAATAGACCTCTTTAGCTGATGCACACCACGAGCGAACTCTCCCTGAAAGGACTTCAAACGCCGGCGCTTCCAAACTGGGTCACGTCTCGTTTTCCAACAGTTGGAGCAGACGTGCATTATTTCAAACCACTGGTTCTGAGATATTTTTAATCGGCGTGAGCCCTCGAACGACCCCCGATAACTGTGGGACTAAGGCAGGATACATATTTCTACAAAAGCAGTTTTAACCTTTCAGGATTGATGATTCATTTGATTTTTTTTTGGATAAAGGAATGCAACGAATCTCTTTCAACCAAATCAAACCAAAAGACCTTGAAACACCTCTGAGTTGTGACTGATAAAACAAACATCAATAAAAAGGCAGTACTTTGACGTTTACCATGTTCACCACATAGACTGTATAAAAAGTGGATGCCATGACAGCTCCTAAAAAAAATTAAGTCAAAGCATGTGGCGCCCCCTCTGGTGGCTGGCTGCAGTATATGCCATAAGATCTGCCCCCTCCATGTTAGTGAATGGGACTTGGACATTTTTCAAGTATGGTTTTGGTAATTTTATGTAATTTACTCGCAATTTGACCAATAGGATGAAGTGGAGACGCTTATTTTCTGCAGTCTGCAGTTCACCGTGTTAGCATTTGATCATAGCCCACATACTGCAGAATCAAAATTCATGAACTCTGGATGGTGCTAGAGGAAAAACATACTTAGGTGACGGCAGACGTGAGAAAACTGTTATGTTTCATTTAAAACAGAAAACCTGACGCATATTTCAGACTCTTAAATCACTTCCTTTGCACCGTGCAGATGTTGTTTATTCACAGCGTCGCCGTCAACTTGGCGACCCCTTTCTTTCCACAGAAGTGTCGGCGTGTCCGTCTGTGTTTTTCCAAGTGAAAACCTCATTTGTAATAATTTGCGGCTGTGTCAGGGAATCAGAGTGAGGCCAGCAGACAGTTCTGTGGAGGCGGCGCGGCACTGGCAGAGATTAGAAGCGTTACACAGGAGGAGTCGGCTTTGATTGTCGCCGCCGAGGTCCACATCGCGTCGTCTTTCGGCGTCTTCTCTTCATCTTATCCGTCTTCCTCCTCCTCTCTCGCTTTCAGTTCTCATTCTTTGCCACGTTTGTAATTTCTCTTTGTTCCTCGTCTTGTGCGGGCTGACTTCCACAGTGTTTTCTTTCCTGGCATCGCTGCCGCCAGAAACTTTAATAACCACTTGCACGTCAAAAATAATGCACAGAAATCTCTTCTGGTTTCTGCAAATACACCTTGACAGGTTGTACTTGTTCTTCAGAATTGCTTTTAAAATTGCTTTGCGGAGCAAAATTGAGTCTTTATTTTGCAGTGCATAAAAGAGTTGATGATTAACAAAGTGCAAAAAAAAAAAAAAAAACAGACCTTAACTTGAGATTGAACAGA
This sequence comes from Chelon labrosus, assembly GCF_963514085.1. Lineage (NCBI taxonomy): Eukaryota > Metazoa > Chordata > Actinopteri > Mugiliformes > Mugilidae > Chelon > Chelon labrosus. The sequence goes on from NC_140358.1 coordinate 27,648,785, forward strand.
AACATTCTGACATTTGCAGAAATGACGCATGAGAAACCGACATGATACGTGGAAGATGTGATTTTTAGTAAATGTTTTTAAGCGAGGCGGCAGACGTGTCACTTGTTTTCTATTGTTTTCTGCATTCGGCCACTTCTTATCCTTTAACTTGCGGTTGCCATGGTGTTCCCTGTCAGTGGCTCAACTGTGAGCTCGGAGCCTGATCCTGGTCGGCGTCCACAGACTCCACAGAGGCCCCGTCGCTCAGCCAGTTTATATCCTAGTTTCTTGGCCAAATAATTTTCTGATTTACTCAGAGTTACGGTTCAGCCACACTCCCTCTCTCGCCGGGTTTGTTATCCCACTTCTGCTGCAAGAAAACAACGGCGCTGTGTCTTTCCATTACAACTGTAATGGCTATAAAGCGTGGGCAGCAGCGTGTGACACGATTTCTGCTGAGGAGAAAAAGCTATTGTGTTTGGTGGTAGTGGTGGTGGTGGAGGGAGTATTAAGAGTAATTGCTGCCGATTCTTTTAGCTCAGCTCTGTGATAATCCAGGTTTTGCAGCAGCGTAGTTTGACCTTTGCTCTTAACGTTGTCCTGTTTTCACGGCTCACCATTAAAGCTGGTCGGTTAGAAATCCTGATGACCATTAATGATTGGTAATGAAATGAAATTATAGAAAAATACAACCAATAAAGAGGAAGAAATAAGAAAAATTTAAATTAAAAGATAAATTAAAAATAAATTTCCATGGTGCATGGACCACATGTTGAAGAGCAAAAAAACAGACCTTAAGAGCAAAGGAGGCCCCTCTGCCCACACCTGTACATCCTTTTGTGTGGGCCTGATGGTTCTTACTCCAGGTCTGTATGCAGGTCTGAGCATGATGGAGATGTGATCAGAGACCCAGGCTGAGGGAGGGGGAGGATGCCTTGTACGCCCCCTTGCAGATTGTGTACACCAGATCCAGTGTGTTGACTCCTCTGGTCGGAAAGGAGGAAACACTTGAACCCTGCGACTAGACAAGATTAAGACATTCATCTAATGATTATTTCTACTAAAAGCACTAATTTGGTTTCATGCAGTCTCACTCTTGTTGGCCTTGTTGTTCAGCAGCTCGCAGCCCACACAGTGTTGCCCCGAGCCTCCTTCCAGCCGCTGGTTAACTCGGTCAGTAATGAGCAGATTAAACCTGAGAGGTCATGAGTCACGTTAAAAACATTCTTGCTTTCTGCCAAACAAGAATGTTATTGTTGCTTGAAATCCTTCAGTCAGCACGAAGCGCAGGTGACTGTGTGCAGCAGACATTCTCCTAACGCAACATCCATTCTGGAGATTGTTTTTTTTTATTTATTTTTTTGTCCTGTGTTAAAATCACACCTGCTCCCCTCTACAGCCGACACTATCACAGGGTAATAACAAGCCATTTTAGGATGAGTCAAAATGGAACATCTGTGGGACGATTCTCATAATGCCTGTGCAGCTTTTGAAAGGTCTTCTTCATGTTTTTTTTTTGTTTTTTTTAGTTGTTCCTAAAGTGTTTTTGTGTGTGTGTCTGTGTCAGGCTGCATCCTGCTGGGGATGGCTGCTGCCATCAAGGAGTGTCATTACTATGGGGTGGGGTGTCTGGTCTGGTCTAGGTGGGTGCTACATGTCTAAGTAACATCCACACCAATGTTAAGGCTGATCAGTGTATGTAGATTATCTTAGAAATTGAACTATTAGTCTCTGGACGTTCAAAATAATTACTCAATATTTTCTGAAAGTCGTATAGATTTTATATTGTGCACAATTTCTCTTTAAGGCCATGACACACCAAGACGTTTTTTTCTTTTTTTTTTGCATTGTGTCCTGTACCGTTGGCACTAGCTAGCTTCTTAGCCTCCTAGCCGCTAATAGTAGCTTTTCCTAGCTTCTTAGCCTCCTAGCTAATAGTATTTCTGCCTTGCTTCGTAGCCTTGAGGCTAATAATAGCTTTTCATAGCATCTTAGCCTCCTAGTCAATAGTAGCTCTTCCTAGCATGTTAGCCTCCTAGCTAATAGTAGCACTTCCTACCTCCGTAGATACTATAATAGCAGCTCTTCCTAGCTTCCTAGCATCCTAGCTAATAGCAGCTCTTCCTAGCTTCTTAGGCTCCTAGCTAATAGTAGCACTTCCTAGCCTCCTAGCTAAAAGTAGCACTTCCTAGCCTCCTAGCTAATAGTAGCATTTCCTGGCCCTGTAGATACTATAATAGCAGCTCTTCCTAGCTTCTTAGCCTCCTAGCTATTAGCAGCTCTTCCTAGCTTCTTAGCCTCCTAGCTAATAGTAGCACTTCCTAGCCTCCTAGCTAAAAGTAGCACTTCCCAGCCTCCTAGCTAACAGTAGCTCTCCTTAGCCTCCAAGCTAATAGTAGCTCTTCCAGCTTCCCCTTTTGTGTGACTACTGCCCCCTGCTGATAGGAGGAGGAGATTTCACTTCCTTTCAGAAGATATACACCAGCTGGTTGTTAGCTGTAGTCTTTGTCATTTGTTCCAGTGCAACTTTTTTGTCTGGAAAAACTTTGTTGATGTGATATTTTTTTTTGTGTCCATACCTTTTTAGAAAGAGTCCAACACGTAGTGACTCAACAATCACAAATATGTCTTTCTGTTTCTGTTGCTCAGGCATCTGTTCAGCAGGGCTGAGGCGTTCTCATCACTCTCTCTGTAACAGGATGACATTCTCCTGTTTCAGTTTCTCAGCAGTGTGTAAGAGCTTCAACGCATTTACTCGTTAAGAACAGGTGGTTCTGACCTGGGCACTATCTGTTTTCCACTTATGTACTTCTTTTTCCTTCTGTGCATGCGTTATGGAGCACAGTGCACCAACCTTCCTCCAAACTTCCACTGACTTTTTTCCCCCTCTCCCCTAGTTTCCACGTTGCTCTCTCTACCACATGAACAGCAGAAAGTAAGCAAAAAAGAAGATAGCCTCACTCATTTCATTCCCAATTAATACCCAAAGGGTCATTGAGTTTGCCATTGTTCCGCTTGAGCAGACTGAACTGAGAACACTGCGCAGAGCGAAGGTAATTAGCTAGAATGGATCCACACACACAAGCATGTCTCTCCATTTGTGTGAGGACTTTCACTGACCTAGTGCGAACCTCAACCTAACCTGAAACTCGAATCTAATTCCAGCCTAAATCCTAAAAAAATAATTGAAACAAACCTTTTTGATTACTGGCCAAAATAGTTGTTGCACGTACACACACACACACACACACACACACACACACACACTTGTACTTACCACCAAATAGAGACACTTATTCAAACATTATTTCATGCTCTCGTGCTCACCAATAAACACACACTCCGGACGTAGTGGGACCAGGGTGTAATTATAACACCATCTGGATTAAAGATTTGCTGAAAGATGAGCTGACTGTTATTAAACTTGGTCCCTCGCTGCAGTAACCTTTACGTAAATCATCTGCTACTTACATTTATCATGCAGGGTTCAACCTAAATGGCCCAAATGCTTTAGATTGAGGAAGTACAGCAGTAGGTGTATCTAAAATCCAAAGGACCTCTCAATTTGTCAAGTAAGTGTTTACAAAAAGTTTTAACTGATATAAATTATATCATTAAACAGTTTTGTGGTTTTGCAGTCTGTGGTTCACATAGACTGTATATAAATATGGACACCACGTCTCCACTTCCTTCCATTGGCCAAACTGACACTATTTTTCCGGGGATACAGGCGGCGCCATCTTGGAGCGAGTTTGGAGCCAGAGTCTGATCAGTATGGTCTGTGGTCTGAGAGTGGAGCCGTGATATCGATGCCCCGCCCACACTTCCTCCAGACTCACTCACGTTTTCATTTAATTAATACTACGCTCTGCTCTACCTCCACCAGTTACAAGGAAATGTTGGATTACACACTGTACTTATTATTATTTTACTCATTTTTTTAAAGAACTCTCACAGTCCCACTGGACCACTTTACGGAGTGGTTGGCATGGCAACTGATGGTCGCCATTATGTCACATCCGTTTCTATAGTGTCAAATAAGCAACTGAAACTAAACTTATCCAAAAAAATGACACTTAAACATGCATCACCATTATATTAACTACCTAAAATGACAGAAACCATCCTTGAAAGAAAATATATTTGACGTGTATTTTAGTGTTTTCTTTCAGCCCAAGTCCCGCCCACTAACATGGAGGAGGTGGATCTTATGCCGTATACTGCTGCCAGCCACCAGGGGGAGCTCTACTTGCTTTGGCTTCACTTTCGAAGAGAAGTTCTGCCGTCCATGTTTATACTGAATATGGTGGTTCACCCCCAATCACTGCCCAGCACACAGGAAGCTGAAAGGCGAAAGAAGAAAGCAGCAACCCCTGCAGGTGGGGAGGAGGAACACGACAACACAGGCAGAAAACACACACACACCATCTGACTCACAGGCATAAGATTGCAGTTTGGTGAGATATTCAGTCATTTCACCACTCATCCAAGTGCCTTCCTCAGTTATGAAGACGAGTCAGAACTGAAATGTCTTGAGGAAACCTCAATCATCACAGGTTTTTCAGCTGTATTGTAGATTATTATAGCTCACCGCAGCTTTTTCATGCTCCCTCGCTTCCTAGTGCGTCCTTCTGGTTTCCCCTTTTGAATAACATCCTTTTATGCCGGTGCAGGACGCACGTGCTAGCTGGTGGTTGTATGCAATTTTTATGGTGTGTTGAAATGCAACTTTTTGCTGACGACATAAGGCAACATCACCGTTGCTACACATCTCTAGCTTCACCAGAGCATACCAGGTGAAATTAGCTGCAGAAATCTATCTCCTAAACCACTAATCCCCTTTCCTACAGTGCTGAAAACGGCATAATGCATATGACAATGTGACTGCATTAGGGCCTTTGTGCTTATGTGTGGTCATTATCTGCACCTATATGCATACGGGCGTGTGTGTTTGTGTTGTATTGAGCGGCTGGACGGCTGCTCACAAACATAATTAGCTCTTTAATCTGAGTCTCTGAGCAGGAACAGGAGGGATTTGAAAGAGCTCAGCGGTTCCCTGCTGCCGCTCGTTGCCGGGAGAAACTGTTTCCCATTAGTCGATTCGGTGGCCGTCGGACTTTTAGTTGTAGTAAATATTACAGAGTGAGGGAATGTGTCTCTGACAGCTGTGTGATGATTAAAAATGAGGGGGACCTGCCTCTGCACCGCGTGCATCATCTGATTCGTCGTGAACCAGCTGTGAGATTCTCTCGAGGAAAATGAAAATATTTTAGTCCACCAAACGGCATGCGTTGTGTGAGCAAACCAGGACACATGAAATTAATATTATAATACTGAAATAAAAATAGAAAACTGACATGCAGCCAAGAAAACTTATCTGGTCTGCAGGAACTTGTTAACTCCTTCTCTAAGTGCCGTCTGAGTCAAATAAATAAAGTAAATGATAATTTACTACTCTTCTATGACTGTTTTTAAATCTAAATGTGAAGTCTATGAAGTTCGCTTGAGTGCAGCATTGGCGGCTGAGACGCTGCTTTCTTGTAATAATTCAAAATGTCACACTTACCTCGTATCACCAGTGATCATGATCCATGGAAAGCTCACTGTGAATCTCTGCTCGTCCACGATGCTGACTCTGAATATTGAAGCTACACATTATATTTACTTGAAACAAACGCACATCGCATGTCCACTCGACAAGGTGTTTGCGTTCAACACAACAGAAATAATGCAGCAGTAGGACATTAGCGCCGATCTCTGAAGAGAACCCAGGGCTGTTCTCTGATTTAGCCGTTTTATTTCGTTCACAACCAGGCGTCTGTTTGCTGAGATTCTATTAGCTGTGACTTAACGCAGCATGATATATTTGTCTGGGGAATTCTGACCTCAGACGCCGGGGGGTTTGCAACGATGCAAATATACAAACATGGCAATACTTTTACCAGTAGATCGCAGAATCAGCCATCGGTTCCCAAACGGCATGGCACAGTAGTGGTGGTTAGCACTGATGCTTCACAGCAAGAAGGTTCTGGGTTTGAATCCAGGACTGGCTGGGTTCTCTCCAGGTACTCCAGCTTCCTCCCACTGTCCAAAGACATGCTGGTCAGGGTCATTGGTGATTCTAAATTGGACGTAGGTGTGAGTGTGAGTGGTTGTACAGCCGGTATAGGCTCCAGCCCCGCCCCACCCAACCTGCAACCCTCCAGAGGACAAACGGTTACAGAAAATTAATGAATGAATTACACAAACCAAATATATAAAATACTCATGAATGCTTCTAACAAGGTGAAAAAAATAGACATGAAAGAAATCTAAACTGATCCGTTTAATGTCAATTAATAAAATCAAATCACTCGGATAAAAGACGCAGGTAAAACAAAAACCACATCTGAATTATCTGACGTGATATCCGATGAATGGAGCCGTTTGACTCGCAGTCGTCACCTTGTACTGGAGCAAATGAACCGTTTTTTCTTTGTGCATCAAGCTGCTTTCATCCTCTCCGTCGTAATGAATGACATCAATTAGTCATAATCTATCGCTTTTATCTGCTGCTATTCAGCTCATTACTCGCTATTCATCTGCGTCTTTGTTTCTCATCCTTCTGACAGTCCTCAATCAAACCGTTACTTCTCTGCCGCCTCTAAAGGTCGCTGCGCTGCATTGTCTGAGCCGTTTGTCACTCTCCCACAATACTGTCTGTTTGTTTTCCCGCGTGCAATTATGAAGAATTTAAATGTTAATGCTGATCCAGTGAACACTCTTGAAGTTTGTTGCTCTGAATTGAAAAGTCCTTCGCTCAAAGTAAGAGTTCTTCAACCAGCAGCTTGTAGCTGGAGCTGAGATGGGACCTGGTTTAGAAAACCTGCATGTAGGAGCTCAGTAAGGAACCTGATCCACCGTGCACGCTCTTAAACAAGTGTTCACCTGTACACTCGACTGTGTTCTGCAGTTTGATCTGAACGTGAGGGTGTTGGACTGAGGGTCGGAAAGTAAATCGTGACCAGGCAGCGCAGCGGCAGTGATACTCATCAAGGAGTACTTGACTTCACTTTTCCCCTGTTTCTGCTCCGCTGAAACAACCGCTGGTGGGCAAAGAAAAGAAAAAACATCCTCATTACCTCCCGTCCCTGGAAACAAACCCTTAATCACATCGTGTGCAGCTGAAGCGCTCGAAACAAAACATCTCTCGTTAACGATTGCAAAGTTGGGAGTTCAAGCAGTCTCTTCTCTGAAGCATTTCACAAATACTTACAGAGACAGGAGCTCAGTCTTTGTTGCATAAAGAAGTTTTTGTTCTTAAATTAATTTTAAGTGGTGGACACTTGAGGGGATCACATCGACAGGAAGAGATCTGGACTGAAAAGCATTTACGGTTTCTATATTTACCTTTTTGAGAATCTTAGCACGACTGCAAATCACCCAGATCGTTCTCGTACAGCTCTCAACTCAAGGTAGGGCTGTTTCAAACTGCAGAAACTGCAGCTTGTCCTAATGTGCGCTTGTCAAACATAACCTGTTTTATCTCCGTCGCTGGGGCAGCCAGTTAGCTACTGATCAAGACGTTCCCGTGAAATGCAATGAATCAGAAACGTCTAAAAACACTGGAGAGGCTTTTCACGTCGAGGGAAGTTCTGAAATAGAGACGAGCAAAGATTCACAATAAGTGGATTTTAAATGGTGTAGAATTACGTGATTGCACATATGGGGTGACGTTTTAAATCGTTGCACATTAACAACCAACCCCAGTGTGACTGATTACACGAGGTGCTTGATTCCTCGTTCATATTGAAGTAGTCGTCTTTACATCCAGAAATAATTCTTCAATGCACCGTGATAATGTTTAGTTTGCCGGCTGTTTAATAACCCATTGAACTGTCACCTTAGCCATCACTGTCCAACATCTCCCTGGGAGATTTGGCAGGAGCCACCGCTGCTGAAAGGGCCCGTTCACCTCGACAAGACTGAACCTGAAACCTAGAAGGAAAACCTGACTGTGCGAAGTCTTAAAGGTTATGATCTGAGTTCCTTGATTAAAAGCCAGAGTTTGACTGAGCTCTGTCGTTCCTCTCTCATTTGTTCACATCAACATTTCAGCTTCACATCAACAGTAAATGAAGATAAAACTGTTCTTGTCAATAGAACCATCTGGCAGGACTTTGACCCTGAATGTATTGTTCAAAAGAGGAGTTCCTTTTCCTATTTCTGCTCGTTTGTTTCTGTTTGACCTTTCTGTGTCTGCGTGGGTTCTCCCTGGGTACTCCTGCTTCCTCTCACCATCCAAAGACATTAGGTTCATTGGTGATTCTAAATGTACCACACCTCTGGCCTAATAACAGCTGGGATAGGACGCGACCCTCCACAGGACAAGCGGTTACAGAAAATGTCTATTCTTATCAACATTTCAGCTTCACATCTAAATTTGTTCTTATCGAGAGGACCATCTTGTAAGACTTTAAAGATGAACTTGATGAAAGACCAGTTCCTTTTTCTATTTTGTTTCTGGTAACTTTCTGCTCCTTCTTCTTCTTCTTCTTCTTCTTTTGGGATGTCTTTTGCAGTCTTTATGCTGGGTAAAGTTATTTGCTACGACCACACTTTAGATTGTGCTTGCTTTCCACATCAGCTTTACTGCTGACTCGTGACACTGAATCTAAACTTATTGTTTAAAAGACCAGTTCCTTTTTCCATTTCTGCTTATCTGTTTGCTATCTTCTTCTTCTTCTGGGATTTTTTTCTTTTCAGTTTTGATGCTACAGGGTATTACTGCATCTATAAAATTATTTGCCACGACCGCACTTTAGATTGTGCTTGCTTTCCACAGCTTTACTGCTGCACCGAGGTCTTCCTTCTTTACCGAACTACAAGGCCGGCCAAGGGCGTAATAATAGACATGTGTGCATTAACATGTGTGCATTTATTGTGTGATAGCCCTAATTTATTTTTGTATATAGAGAGAAATTAGTCAGTAAAACAAACTGCCGTTCAATATGATCCAAGCACTATTTGAGATTTTTTCCATTAATTTAATCACACTTTACTTTTTGTCACTTTTAAAGATAAGGGATATTTTTCACATTATTATGACTCTTATTATTGAAATTTCAACTTCACACCAACATTAAATAAATAGCAGATAAATTTGTTCTTGTCATTGAAACATCTTGTATCTTGACTTTGAATCTAAACTTATTGTTTAAAAGACTGGTTCCTTTTTCCATTTTTGCTTGTCTGTTTGCTATTTTCTTCTTCTTCTTCTTCTTCTTTTAGGATTTCTTTTTAGTTTTGATGCTACAGGGGTACAGTTATTTGCTACGACCACACTTTAGATTGTGCTTGCTTTCCACAGCTTTCCTGCTGCACCGAGGTCATCCATCTTCACCAAACTACAAGGCCGGCCAAGGGCGTAATAATAGACATGTGTGCATTAATTGTGTGTTATTAACGTGTTCATTTGGACAGGCTGAGCTTACACGGGGCAGCTGTACAAGAAGGCCCAGAGCAGGATGTACTTCATGAGGAGGTTAAGATCCTTTTAACATCTGCAAGAAGCTCCTGTGGTGTGCTGGGGTGGGACCACCTCAAAAGCAGGCCTCTCCAGGTTGGAGAAGCTGATCAGGCGGGCTGGCTCAGTGGTTGGCATGAGGCTGGACCCTCTGGCGACCGTAGCAGAGAGAAGGATGCTTAAAAAACTAACGGGTATCCTGCACAAAGCCAGCCACCCTCTGCACACGACCCTCAGCAGCCAGAGAAGCACCTTCAGCGAGAGGCTGCTCCTCCCAAAGTGCAGGACAAATAGACTGAGGAACTCCTTTGTCCCCCGTGCCATCAAACTGTTTAACCACCACTCACTTGGGGGGGAGGAGGACAAAAAGGAAAGGGACTGAAAGACAGGGGGGGCAGCCAGTTTTCTGATTTTCTGACTCTCTGACCTTTCTGAATAATCTGCAATAATCTATCTATCTATCTATTTTTATATATATTTACGGGTTAAGTATCTTGTAAAAAATCAGCTAGAAAATGCTGATTACAAGCACTTTAATGATGGCTATTACTCTATCACTTAAAAAAAGTTTGATAGGTCTTTGCCAAAACTTTCAGATCGACCTCAACTGTTCGACAAAACATCTTATTATTTTCTTTTGTCGTTTCAGTGTCTGTGGTTTAAACTGTTGCAGGGAGCGGCTTCATAGCAGGACTCTGAATACAACAATGATTATTCCAGCAAAAAAGAAAACCAATGATAATATCTTTTATTTCACGTCCAGCTGGTTCATGCTCCGACGCAATTTATTTTCCACGACAATAATCAGAGTCTATGGTTCAGTCCAGCGAGGAGCAATTTATTTTCCACGACAATAATCAGAGTCTATGGTTCAGTCCAGCGAGGAGCAAACCGTGTGTGTTTCAAAATGCATGAATTTGAATTTCATTTCTCCCCCGTCTTGTTTCTTCTCTTTTAATTCCTCCTTTATTCATTGCTTTCTCCTCTCGAGTGGAATTCTGCTGTGTAACGTTAAAACAAATTAAAAATTAAAGCTCTTTCCACTTCACCTCTCCAGCACCCGCTCCTCCTCGTGCTCCCTCTTTCATTTTTCTTTGTCATTTTACTCCCAGTGGAGGCTGAATAGTGGGAGCGTGTTCCACTTATCCCCCCACACGGATGCGTTGCACAGTCAAATGGTCATGCTGGAGGAATGAAATTAGCATGCACTTTGTTTATTTAGTCCGTACCGAAGAGAAAAGACATTGTTTGCTGTTCGCACCGAAGTCATCTGGACTGGACGGTTGCACATACGTTTGGATCTCCGGGACAATTTAAATATGCTGTCCTCATTTGCACTTACTGTATTTAATTATCTCCTCTGCTGGTCAGACTCATTCGTCGTAAGACTTGCTGCACAATTCTCTAATCAAAACACGCTTTGAGACAATTTTGAGAAATTCCTGGCAGCCGTTGATCCTTTACAGTGGTTCCTCAAATTATCTTAAATTACCGCGGAGATCATTTAGCAGGCTGCTTCCTCGACGGTTCCCAGAATCAGCGGACGACACAGGCTTAATGTTAAAATCTGGTTCTTTGACTCAGCTTTGTGGCTCCTGATTTATTTAAACTACAAATGTGTTCAATAAACTTCACCTGCAATAACAGGAGCTATGTCATCCGTGACCTCGGCTCACTCATGGTGCATGTTTTGCCGCTGTCCTGCGTTGCCCTGAGTACAGCGAGACGGCTGAAGAAATATGGCACCGAGATTCAGCCTCGGGGTTCCTGCGCTGATGATTGAACCTAGATTTATGCTTTGGCGTCGCTTTTTTTTTTACCCTACGCCATATCCTGACGTGCACCTCTCCAGAAACGTAATTACTCATAACAACTCGTCCAAAATGCATTTCCTAATTCATGCCTCTCAGTCGCTGAGCAAGCACAGAAATGTCTCCGTCTGCCTCCTACGCACCATCTCTGTTTTAGCAGCTGAAGGTTCCGTGATTTGCTCTGTTCTAGACGCCATCGTAAGAAACTGGACATGGAAGTACCATCATCTACTTTTTATTGGTGCAGTTTCAGGTAGATTGCAAGTTTGGGTTAGCATAGATCAGGGGTATCTAAACCGTGGCATATAATGGAATACCGCCCTCACAATACAGCCCTACTTAGTTTTAACAGTAGTTGGCGCTAGCTACTTCGACTCTGCAGTGTATGCCATAGACTGTCTAAACATGGACTGCAGAACTGCTCCTCTAAAGTGAAGCCAAAGCAAGTAGAGCTCCCCCTGGTGGCTAGCTGCAGTATAGGTCATAAACTCCGCCTCCTCCACGTTAAAAAAACAATAAAAACACGTTGAATAATTATTTTACAAGGATGGTTTCTGTCATTTTAGGTAGTTAATATAATGTTGATGCATGTTCAAGCGTCAATCTTTTGGATAAGTTTCATTTTGGCTAGTTATTTGGCGCTATAGAAACAGGATGTGACATAATGGTGACCACCAGCTGCCAACAGCTCTGTAAAACAATGTAAAAAAAATAAGTACAGTGTATAATCCAACATTTCCTTGTAACTGATGGAGGAAGAGCAGAGCGTAGTATTAATTAAACTAAAATGAGAGTGAGTCTGGAGGAAATGTGGGCGGGGCATCAATATCGCGGCGGCTCCACGTGGCTCCACCCTCGGGCCGTACGGATCAGACTCTGGCTGCAAACTCACAAGATGGCGGCGCACGTATCCCCAGGAGAATAGCGTCAGTTTGGTCAATGAGAGGAAGTGGAGACGTGTAGTCCATATTTATATACAGTCTATGGTTTTAACACAAAACAAGATTAATCAAAGAAGACTTTTGACCGAAAATGTCAGAAACAAAGAAATGCAAGAAAGCAAGTGAGTGCAAAGCATTTCACACACGGTGGAAAAATTTAATATTTCTTCCCAGAAAACGAGAGGAAGTGTGTCTGTTTGATATACAGTGGAACCGTTGCTGTGATGAAAGAGTAAAATATACAACCGCCCTCTGAAACCAAACGTCAGATTGATTAAATACTGCACAAGGTGTCTTATATCAGGAGGGGGGAGAAAAAAAATGTTACAAATGCATCGGAAAACATCAAGAAAGCGCTCAGATCAGGACACGGTTCAGCTGAGGATCATTGGTCGGATAGAATGACCCAAACTACAGGTATGAAAACAAGTTAAGCCATGTGTCGTGTGGCCTTGTGTTTATATAAACCCTAAAATCCTAATCTCCTTCTGGAGGCATCACATGTCACTGCAGAGCTTTTAGACGCTGAAGATAAACGAGGACTTCTTCTGAGGCATACCAGTTTCCTAAAGGTCTTTCCACAGCACAGACACAGAGAAAACAAGTCCAGTACCAAAGCCAATTCAACATGTAGACAGAGTTAATGTACCCCGGCACTGAAGCAGCCTCCTCTGACCTTTGCATTTAAGGGATCTGAGTGAAAGTTCACTAAAAGGACAGCTAGTGCCTCCACTCACTGCGGTGGCACAGACTCTTGTTATTGCTTCTTCTTTTCCTCACCGACGTTTTCCTCCACCTTACCTCAGTGTAATTTCCTCCACCCCTGACCACACCGTCTCAAAGCGTCTACTGTTTCACCCATTACCCACCCACCATTTCATCTTCCTCGCTCTTCCCAGTTACACAAATATTTTTCGTACTTAAGGGCAATCGTTTTCTCTAAAGAGCAGAGGGAGCGCGTCAGAGTTTGACAAAGGCCAGAGTTGCGCGTTTGATTGAGTGTCGGTAAGAGGAGACTTCCAGTCGGAGGCCTTTTCCCGTCTCTGCTGCAGCGGCCCGACCCGCTCCCCTTCCAAAAACTTCTGGAGACTTTCAGAGACTCTGATTGCCGCAGAAGTATTTTGGTGGCTTCGCAAACACCATCTGTGCCGTGTAGGTGGCGAGAGGCGGGAAGTTGAATTGTTGCATTTATAATTCCCCCATTTTTCCACTCAGGGAGACGATGATTGGGACGTCTGATGACTCACATTTACATACTGTTGCTACAAAACGCAGCGTGACGCCTCTTGCAGACTCCTGCTTTGATTCTCGGCACCTTTTTGCCTCACTCTGCTTGTCTGTCTTCTTTGTTTCGTGCTATTTTAGACTTTCTTTTGATTTTTTTGTTTCAGTTAATCAGTATAAAGTACAGAGGGTTATAAAGACTTGTGAGAATAGCATTTTGTATCGTACCATTTTTAGATGTTTAAAGTTTTCAGTTGTTAAGTTTATCCCAAGATTTAAAGGCTGAACCACAAAGTTTGAAAAATCCAGTGAACTCTGAGAGATGGAGGTGATATGTTGCTGGTTTAGGACATATATCAGAACACCCCACCTTGTGCATGATGGAATTACATTTTAAAAAGAAAAACACAGGTGAGTTCACAGACTAATTAATTAAGAGGGCATGTGCCTAGGGGTCTGGTAGCTAAGGAGGGAGTCTGTGTTTAATTTTTAACCAGAAAATAATTAGCTTATATGTGAAGGAACGGCTTAAGAATGGAAATTGATAAATAGGACCAATACATCAATAAACTAATTTAATAATTAGATTAAAGCAGCAAAAAGATTTACGGATCCTGGGAAATGATTAATTTCCTTAAGTGTTATAGAGACACTAAATCCCTAAAGCCAACCCGACTTCCCCCACCCACAAGATTTAGTCTTGTGGGTGGGGACAGTTGGTCTGGAGTCTCTCCGTTGGGAAATGATTATGATTCTGCAAAGATCTGTTGGGCCAATCAAACCGTTTGGTTTGGCTTAATGTGATGATGGACAGAAGATTAACGGTAGCCACATCAACTTAGGTCTCCCTTGTGGTGACTCATCAGAGAATGGACATGGACCTTCTGAGGGTGTCCTGTGGTGTCTGGCGACATGAATGTTGTTCCTAAAGTGTTTTTGTGTGTGTGTCTGTGTCAGGCTGCATCCTGCTGGGGATGGCTGCTGCCATCAAGGAGTGTCATTGCTATGGGGTGGGGGTGCCTGGTCTGGTCTAGGTGGGTGCTACATGTCTAAGTAACATCCACACCAATGAATGCCAGGTCCAGAAGTTTCCCAGCAGAACACTGAACTGTCACAAGATGGTTTAAATGTAATTCACTTCTCCTGTCAGTGGTTTTAATGTTGTGGCTGATCGATGCATCACTATGGGTGACCAAAGCAGAAAACAACCGACGAAGATGGGATTCGAACCCACGCGTGCAGAGCACAATGGATTAGCAGTCCATCGCCTTAACCACTCGGCCAAAGGTGGGGCATAATGGACTGCTTGGGGTGGGGGAAGAGGGGGGGGAAAGGGGGGAAAGGGGGGAATGGAAGAAAAAATTGAGAAAAAATAGGAGAAATTTTGGAAAAAATTAGCGGACATTCTAAAAAAATTCTTCAAAATCTGGAAAATAAACCTGAAAATTTCCGATTTTTTACAAGCACACAATAAATAGTAATAAATAAAAAAGTGTTCCTGTTACTGTTTATTACTGTTTTACTTCCCAGTTTAGTGCATCTTCAGTACAATAATGTATTATCAAAGCCAAATGTGACACATTATTGTTCTTAATAAGAATAAGAATAAGAAAAACCTTTATTTGTCCCACAATGGGGAATGCTTTTGATGTCTGTTATGTATTTTAAACCCTGTTTTACTTGTACGGTGACCTTGGATGCTTTGAAAGGCGCCTATAAATAAAATGTAATTATTATTATTATTATTAAATTGCAGTTCGCAACAGAATGCAGAAATGACAGAGATATAATAAATAATAGATATATTGCGCGTATTAAGAGTGTTGGTTGTGGAGCCTAACAGCAGCAGGAAGGAAAGACCTTCTGTATCTTTCCTTCACACATCGATGGTGAAGCAGTCTGTCACTGAAGCTGCTCCTTAGTCCTGTCAGGTCACCATGGAGGGGGTGGGACTCATTGTCCAGCATGGAGGACAGTTTAGCCAGAACTCTCCTGTCACCCACCTCCCCCACTGAGTCCAAGGGGCAGCCCAGGACAGAGCTGGACTTCCTGATAATCTTATCCAGCTTCTTCCTCTCCCTCTCTGTGATGCCACTGCTCCAGCAGACCACTCCGTACAGGATGGCTGATGCCACTACAGAGTCAAAGAAGGTCTTCAGGAGTGCCCCTTTCACTCCAAAAGACCTCAGTCTCCTCAGAAGGTAGAGCTTGCTCTGTCCCTTCCTATAAGAATAAGAATAAGAAAAACCTTTATTAGTCCCGCAATAGGGAAATTGCAGAGTGCGTCAGTGTGGTGAGTCCAGTCCAATTTAGTGTTGAGGTGAACACCCAGGTACTTATAAGAGTCCAGGTGAGGAGGCCAGCTCTGCCTGAATGTGTTTGAATGACAATAAAGCCAATAAAACCCAATCTTTTTTCTGAATACTTCAACTATTATAGTATAAATAATAATGATAATAATAATAATACATTTTATTTGTAAAGCACCTTTCAGGTCACTCAGTGACACATTATAGTACATAAAAATAATAATAATAAATGATAATAATAAATAATAACAACAACAAGTCTCACACTCCCACCAGGACTTGCACCTGGAATCTTCCACTCAAAAGAATGGATGTGTTACTATTACACCACAAGAGTTGTGTTTTGTTGTTGTTGTTTTTTTTTTAATAACAGGGAGTAACAAAGTAACAACCATAAAACCTTACAAAACGTATAACTATAACTATATAAAAACTATTTACAATATTATATGTACAACTATATAAACAACTGTGTAGGTACACAAAGTGTTTATGAGGTGCTTTTCCATTCATCGATGGTTTGTCCAGATGCTGGACAGTACTACTTCCCCCTTACCTGAGTATGGCCAGTTAGTTTAGTTTTTGACTGGCCACATGTTTTGCAGAGATAATGATAGTCATCTTACCGCTGTCGCTTTTTTGGCGGCTCCCTCCTTGTCTCTCGCTCCTGATCCTCAAGAGCAGCCTTTCGGAGTCTCCACTCACGATGCCGATTTGAAAGAGCAGGGCCTGGTGTTTGAGGTGGCGGTGGCTGTTGAGGGGGCTGACCTTGACAGTGTGGCCCTGCAACTGGCAGTGGCTGATAGGGGAACCAGCTCCAAGGGGCAGAGGTCGGAGCTGGTGATGGTCGGGTAAGAGGCCAGCTCTGAGGGGCAGAGGTCGGAGGTGGTGATGGTCGGGGAGGAGGCCAGCTCTGAGGGGCAGAGGTCGGAGCTGGTGATGGTCGGGTAAGAGGCCAGCTCTGAGGGTCAGGGGTCAGAGCTGGTGATGGTCGGGTAAGAGGCCAGCTCTGAGGGGCAGAGGTCAGAGGTGGTGATGGTCGGGTAAGAGGCCAGCTCTGAGGGGCAGAGGTCAGAGGTGGTGATGGTCGGGTAAGAGGCCAGCTCTGAGGGTCAGGGGTCAGAGCCGGTGATGGTCGGGTAAGAGGCCAGCTCTGAGGGTCAGGGGTCAGAGGTGGTGATGGTCGGGTAAGAGGCCAGCTCTGAGGGTCAGAGGTCAGAGCCGGTGATGGTCGGGTAAGAGGCCAGCTCTGAGGGGCAGAGGTCAGAGCTGGTGATGGCTGGTGAGGAGGACAGGTCCGAGGGTCAGGGGTCGTGATGGTGATGGCTGGTGAGAAGACATGAATACACTGTGATTAGGGAACAGCTGTAAATAGGCTACTTCATGTACTATTGAAGGATGAACAGAGTACAGACTGGGGGGTGCGGGGGTGGGGGGTGTCCTAACTGTACGGTTACCGAACAACTCCCGGCCAAATTTTTAAATTATGGCGGAACAAATTACACTATGAGGATGCGCCACAGTTTTATCAATGAATGGGAAACACTGGACGTTATAGCGGTTAGCGGTTATAACGGTTAGCATTCGCGGCTAGCGCTAACAGCTCTATTTTCACAGCGTTTTCAGGCTATTTCCTCTTAAACTAATAAAAAAATATCTGCGAGACATAAAAACGATGCAGTAATGACAACATTAAACAGTGCAATAAACATTTAGGAACGCCACCGTGTTCGTCTCTCAGCTAGCATTATGAGCGAACAACAAACTATAGCCACAAACACAAATTACAGCCTAAACAAGTAATTTAACCGTAACTTTAATTAATTAATTTTGCCAATACTTACTTTTAGTAGGTCGGAGAACCGTAGATGCGGACTGAGCGGCCTCCGAGATTCATACTAAAGCGCCGTTCGGAAAAACTGAATGCCGATTGGCTCTTTTGCTCCCTCGTCACGTCTCACTGATTGGCTCTTTTACCCCTTGCCCCAGCTCACTGATTGGTCCTCTTACCCCACCGTTCGGAACTGTTCGGACTTCGTTAGGAACTGTTAGGAATCGGTTAGGAATTGTTAGGAATTGGTTAGGAACTGTTAGGACTTGGTCGTATCTGTTAGGAACGGCAAAGCAGGCCATTCGGCGGAGGGTACGGCCAGTACGGCCACCTCGTCTGTTTTGCCACTGGTCATTATGTTGTGGCTGATCAGTGTATATGCTAGGAAGAGCAATGGAAACCAACAAGTCGATGACTTCTTTTTTACAGAAGGTCAGAGAAAAACTGCTCTTTAAGTGAAGTACGTTGTTAATAAAAAACAATTAAATGTGAAGAATGAATGAATGAATTGACTTTCATCATAATTGTTTAGTGAGTTGTTTTGAAAAGTCTGAGAAACGTAATTTAACCAACGTCCAAAGTTTCACAAACTTTGCAGCTTCTCTGAGGCTGGATCAGATTTAAAGGTTAAACTCTACATCTCAGTCTGAGATGCAGAGTTTAACCTTTAAATCTAATGTGTTCTCTCCGCCATATGGACGTTAACGGCTGTTGTTCAGACATAAATCAGACGCCAGTGACCCGCTGTAACGGTGCCAGAGCAGCTACGGTGTCATTACACGCCTCGACTCTGTGTCTGATCTGTAATAATCTACAGAGCGATGACACATGAACGCGTCTCATTTATGATCCGCTGAGCATTGTTCTTTCCCCTTCACGTGTTAACAAACACTAATAAAATTATGATTGGAGAGTGAATCCTGTTGAGCTTTGTGCTTAAATCAATACGACTTCCAATAAACTGTCGGCCTCATTTCCTCTTTCGAGTGGCTGCTTTTTTCACACTCGCCTCTGTTCTGCTGCAGCTCTGCGTCGCTGCTTGTAATCCAGGCGTGGATGTAAACATTTTTGTGACGGCACATTTATTTTATTCTCTGTGAATGATTTTGACAGCATATAAATGTAAAACAGGGATGTCATTTATAAGGATTAAAGTGTCTTTATGGCTCCTTTATTTGTTTAACGTCCCCCTTGAAAAGTTGTTGTATGTGAAAGACCTCGGGGATACCGAAGCCACTTTCATCCAGATGTGCTATGACGTACACATATTAGAAGTTCAAATCATAGACTGTATAGAGGAAAATTGTTAGTCCTGCTGGACTAAGGGCACGCCAAGCATCTCTACGGCAACGCAGAAACTTCAAAAACTGCAGTTCCTCAAATGGCCACTTGAGGCTAGTTCCAAAAGCGAGTCAATCTCCACAGACCTCCAAGTTGTCCAACTTTACAACAAAAATAAACATGTTTGCTGTGAAGATGCAAACTATTTTCTAAGCTTTCTTCGCAGGTGCTTCAGCCCAACTTAAAACTCACCTGAAGTCTTTTGTTACGTACACAACCTCCAGAAAAGTTACGCAATACAGTATGTTTGTACTATTATTCAAGTCCATGATTTAAATATTATTATATTTTTGCTGGTAGTCTAACTTGGGTATATGTGTGATGATGCCAAAAGGCAGCAAAAAGTTTTAATGCAGGAAAAGAAACAGTCTAGACCAGTGGTTTTCAAAGTGGGGGCCGCGGCCTCCTGGGGGGCCGCCAGGGGGCGCTAGGGGGGCCTCAGACAATTGGAGGGCAGGCAAAACAAATAATTTGAAAAATGAAAAAAATATAACCTAATTATTTTTAACCATTATTATAAATATAATCTAATGATTTTATGAATCATTATTATAAAACATAATCGAATTGTTTTTTAAATCATTATCATAAAACATAATTATTAATAATATATCTAAATGTTATTTGCCACGCTCATCTTTCTGATTCCCTGCTAGTCAAGACATCGTTCATGACCTCATAATCTGTGTTGACCTAGCGGTTTGCGCCATTTATCAAGCTAGCATGTAGCTAGCATGTAGCTAGCACAAAACGGACAGGTTTCTGAGAAGAAAGAGTCCACAGGAACAGACCAACAGCCCTGCTGTGGAGGACACTGCTGCAAAAAATACCTAAGAACTCCTGGCCAACTAATATCAGAAAATATGAGGCAGCACTTATGCTAAACAAATGTAACAGTTATTGAATAGTGAATAAAAGTAAGAAACATTATAAAAGATGACGTTTCTTTACATATTTTGTAGGGGGTCCCCGGCCAGAAGCTAATGCTGTTTTGGGGGCCTTGGCATGGAAAAGTTTTCTGCAGGGAAAACTAAAGAGTATATGGGAATGCTTCACAACGTGATCCTTTTGGTTTTCTTATACATATATTTTAAAGGTAAAACTAGAGATGTTACCTCTACAAGTGATTCGATTCCATTTAAACTGATCTTTGGCACAAGCAAAGGGAACCGAGTTGGTCCCACATATTCTTTTCGCTACACTAGTTTGACGTAAACACACAATGAATCCTGCACCATAAGTGATGTCTGTTCATGAGTATTGAGAGCCTTTTAAAATATTCTGTGCGTGTAGCTGCTAATTAACTAAATAAGAAATACATCTCAACAAGAACTAACAAAGGAAATGATTTAATATGAGTTCACTGTGTTGATTCTGTCATTAAAAAAAAATGTATCAGCATGTGGTTAATTACTGATCCTGTTGACGTATAAGGAGCCGACTGGAGTTAAAGTATGTATTTCCTTGATAGTCACAAATGTCTTTATTCACCTTTATTACTTTAAGTCACGACGCAAAAACAAAAAACAGCACCGTTCATGGTTCTGAAACAACGGTAGAGATCGATTAGAGACAGCTGCTTTTTTAGTTAATTCTACTGCACCCGAAATCATACCAGTGTTTATTTACATACAGAGATTAAAACTGAGATCAGATCTCAGACACTGGCCGGGGACGCATGTGGGGACACATTGTAATGCCACTTGTAAACACTAGGGGTTGAACAACTTCCGATTTTTTAATGTCAACTAATATGTGGCGAAAGTCGAGTCAACGTCGACTAGTCGACAGTAGAAAGTAGAAACAGTAGAAAGTAATGCCTTGCAACAATAAAATCTGAATTCTTGACCTGAATACATGTTGTAGCGTCTCACACAAAAGATGCTATGAAGGCTTTTCTGTAAGTTTACTGAAGCTTGAACACAAACTACTGTCGGCCGTAGCCCACGGCAACACCATAAACACCGCTCTACAACCACAGCAACAATGGCAACTAATAAACACATGAGCTCATCAATACTGCAGATATGTTCAGACTGTATAAATCGAGTTGTTAGATAGGGTAATGTGTCACGGTAGTACGGGCTTCATCTTTAGTGAAGTGTTTCCACACACTTGATGAACCGCTGCTAATTTGCTGCAACGACTCCTCACCTGTCTTCTAGGAGGCGTCCATGTTGTTATTGCCACATGATCAGTGACTAGTCTACTTCCTGCTCAAAGCTTCGACTAGTCGGTACAACCCCTAGAACACAGGTACTTAAACCTGGACAGTTGAGTTTGGATTGCCCAGGTTGGATGTTAATGGGAGGTTTGAACGAGGCCAAAGAGTGTCACCAGAGTGTCTCCACATCTGAAATAGCTGGACAGAGGTTATGATTGCACACAACACTGTAGAGTCACCTGAAAGGTTCAGAGTTATGTCTTTAAAATTACACAAATCTGGGTCACACCCACAGCATCAATGACCTTGGCATTAAATCCACCTCAGAGCAGAGTCAGTATCCATCACAGCCAACATGATGACAAATGGTGTAATTAAATACCAAAAAAATAGAGCCGCTGTTGATCTGCAGATAATTCCACAACCCTCTGCAGCTTCTTATGTTCACACCCTCTGTGATAAATGTGATTTATGTTGTGTCGTCAGCAGGAATAAATCAGAACAGACGCGCCGTCAGCCACGATACCAATACTTCCTGTTTTTTGTTTTTTTTACAGCAATAAAAAGAAGAAAACAACACATCTCTGCCTCCTCCTTCAGCGAGCCGCTCTCCTGCATAATGACACACAGCACAGTGTTTCTTTCTTTCACTGCAAACAATCTGTCAAATGTGCACTTCTTAATTAACCAGATTTATGCACAAACCTGCCCTGATTATACATCTTTCAGCTCACGAAGACTCAAATGAAGAATGTGAGACGTGAACCCAGAAACAAGTATCTGTTTCCCACACTGAATCTGAAATAAAGACGATGGCACCAACACAATGAGTAATCTTGAATAATTTATCTTGGAAACATCCTATTACACTTGGTTTTTCTGCAGTTTTTCAGTGGCGCATTGTAAAAAGAAGGTGTATACAGATTGAAACGCAGCTGGCAACAAGTTATTTAATCCCAACTGATGTAATGAGTAGCTTCTCATTTCTAAAACAACCATGTCTAAAGACACATCCTGTGGTCGTGGAGAAGATGTTAGTCTGTTTGAGAAGGGTCAAGTCACTGGCATGCATCAAGCAGAGAAAACATCTAAGGAGATTGTAGAAACTACTAAAACTGGGTTAAGAACTGTCCAACGCATTATTAAAAACTGGAAGGATAGTGGAGAACCATCAGGGTAAGAAGAGAGGCAGATGAAGTGATGCACCCATCATGCCTAGTGTCTACTGTACAAGCCTGTGGGGGCAGTGCTATTATCTGGGGTTGCTGCAGTTGCTCAGGTCTAGGTTCAGCAACATTATGTGTCCAAAGAATGAGGTCAGCCGACTACCTGAATATACTGAATGACCAGGTTATTCCATCAATGGATCATATTCCAAGATGACAATGTCACTATTCATGGGGCTCAGATTGTGAAAGAGTGGTTCAGGGAGCATGAGACATCATGTCCACACATGGATTGGCCACCACAGAGTCCAGACCTTAACCCCATTGAGAGTCTTTGGGATGTGCTGGAGAAGGCTTTGTGCAGTGGTCAGACTCCCCCATCATCAATACAAGATCTTGGTGAAAAAATGAATGCAACACTGGATGGAAATAAATCTGGTGACATTGGAGAAGATTATTGAAACAATGATACAGTGAATGTGTGTTGTGATCAAAGCTAAAGGAGGTCCAATGAAATATTAGAGTGTGGGACCTGGCCAGGTAGTGTATATTGACACAGATTCAACAATTTCCCCTTACGTGTCTTTATACAGAGAGGTCAAAGGTCAGCGTTAGCTACAGAACAATCAAGTGCCAGCAGCTGATCACTAAAGCTCAAGCTGAATACAGTCTGTATTTGAGCTTTAGATAAAAAGGAAAATCTCTGGCTTTTTCCGTATTGATAAATGTTATTCAGAGGGAACGGCAAAGAATGTTTTTCACCGTGCATGAACAATATTTCTTCAGCTAAACGAAATTAACTAATTAGATTTATGGGTTATCTGTCTCTCTGTGTTAGCCCTGTGATAAACTGGAGACCTGTCCAGGGTGGACCCCACCTCTCGCCGAATGACAGTTAATAATTTATTTACACAATGCCTAAGAAAACTTTTCTTATCCAAACCTTTGAGAACCAGCCGATAAAACAACAAAACATTTGCAGCCTCGACTCTCTTTGCAATAATTAATCAAGTCAATTAGCCGGAAGGAAGGAAAGTAAAACTAATGATGTGGTGTTAAAGTTTACTTTTCTGAAAGACTACTCCTGGAGCAGGGCCGCAAATGAGGGTGTTGTTTTCATACTAATACGGTTGTTTCCGTATTAATAAATGTTATTCAGAGTGAACGGCAAACAATGATTTTTACAGTGCACGGACAATATTTGTACAGCATGATAGACTTAGACTTTATGGATCAACAAGAGAAACTGCTTGGTCACCGTAGCTCAGTTGCACATTAAAAAAAAAAAAAAAAAAAACACTCTTGGCAACCACAAATAAAAATTTTAAATAAAATAAAAATAGTATAAGCAAAAAATGTACAAAATTTGCATATGAACAAATGTACAAGACAGAAGTAAATATATATTATTTCCATAGGAAGGATTAATAATATATATATTCAGAATTTTACATGGATGCTAAATAAATTGATCCCCAAAAGATCAATTACAATAGAAATCCTTAGAATACGAGCCTTTATTTGTAAAGAGACTTATTGAGCATTGAGTTAGCCATGGCTGTCTTAACTGGAGGGAACTTCAGCTGTGGATGCTGAGGGGAAGGGACTACTTAGTCACTCCGCCCTTGCACATTTCTTCCTGGTATTCAAACCAGTTCCGGGACCATTTCTTTTACCACAATGGCACAAAAGCCACCGAAAGGAAATGGCAGTGGTGGGATTCGAACCCACATCCCCGAAGAGACTGGAGCCTTAATCCAGCGCCTTGGACCGCTCGGGCCACACTACCACGTCTGCTGGGTTCCCAGAGTGGTTCCTTCTCTGAACAGAGGAAGTGGATTGAGATATAATCTGAAATACAGTCTGAACATCCGTCCCCGAGAAGTTTCACGTCACATTCACGCCTTGAAACTGGAGCCTCTGATCTGGTCAACTGAGTTTCTGATAGGATACACTCACATTTAAACCCCAACTCCTCCACCAGTCCTGAAGACTTGAATGAAACGTCTTCAAGAAACTCCAAACTCGTTTTTTGGAAATATGAGAAGAACTTAACAACAAAACTAAACGGATTCATTAGAAGAAGACGAACCAAGATGTCTCCTCATTATCTCTGTCCACATGGATTCCATCTTGGTTCATCTTGTTTTTCTACCTCCATGTTTCTGTTCCTCTGGGAAACTTCTCACCTGATGTTTACCCCACGTGGAGCAGACATGCTCAGAGAGAATAGATTTATTCCAGAAACCAGAGAGAAACCAGAAACATCAAGAGCTGACATGGTTAGTAAAGGTTTACACCACCACCTCTGTTCTGATTGAGGTGGTTTTATTCTGATTATTAGTGGGATACTAGTGTCTACGTCTCTCTTCTGTCCATCACTTGTAACTATCTGCCTGGTCAGCTGTTTAACAGTAAGAGCCAAGAGAAACTGAATGGTTGCTCCACTCTCTGATGGGATAATGTCAGCGCGTTACTTCAGTGACATTTGACAGAAGCCACCATGAATAGTTACCGCCTCGAGGACCCACAGTGCATTAGGGTTTTTATTGTGTACACTGTTTGAAACGTGGACCGACAGCCGGTGCTCCAGGACGATCCATGACCTGACTTTATGCTGCTCTTTATTTTATCCCTGAGGCGCTCACGTGCTCCTATACTGTGCTAACCTCCACAATCCTGCTACACGTGCGCAGGCTGCTAACGCTAACACACAGGCGCAGCAGCAACCAAATGCAAACGGCATTTAAAAAGGTAGCCGGGCGTCTTGTCTTGTCGGTGCCGCGCTGCTCGAGCGGCTCTCCTGTCGCTTCACATCGGCGCTGAGCTGATATGAAGAGAGCGGCGTGTGAATGGGTGTTTAATATGATGTGCTAATACCGCTAAATGTCAGGGCTGAATACACGTTCTCCCCCGGTGTCCCGCCGGAACAGGACTTATTGGCTGCTCCTAGAAGGGAGCTGTCTCCTCATAACTTCTGAGTAAATAGCAGCCAGGCTCTTTGTTTCCTCAATCCTCATATCGCTCCATACGACTCAAACACTTCTGACTCGCTGCCATATTTTCTTCAGCACAACTCTTTGCTTAATTGTCTCCGGCTGAGTTTCTCTAAAACTTTTATAAATACAGCTTAGCAAGAGTGTTAGGTCTTTCCAGAAGGCGGCTCTTCTTTTGGGGCTTTTCGGATGTTAAAGTTTCATCGTCTCCACTCTTAGGATTAGATGAGTTACTGAAGGAAGGCAGAGTCTCTGGGCCCGGCGGTGCCAGAAAAGAAAATATTTAGTGTACTCCTTTGAACGGAGGAATGTGTTTTTCCTGTGTGAAGGGGATTGTTTCGTGTATTTTTGACTTATCTCGTTAAATCTGAAAACGGGAGAATTTTCCCAGACCATAAGATTGAATAATCTATCTGTTATTACCGGAAAGGTCATTAATACAAGCTGTTATTGGTCTTGTACTGAACATGTTAGTATGTTGGATTATTCAGAAGTCTTTGGTCTCCTGATCTTTACCGAGACTTGTTAAAGCAGCAAAGCTTCTTTAGACATGGGACTTCAGAACGGCCGGCCCTTTTTCACCAAGACAATAAATTTATTAAACAAAACAAATAAAAAAATAAAATAAAAAAATACCTCTAGGTTAAAGTATCTGTAAAATGCAAAATTATTTAAATTTAGATAATTATTACCTTCATTTAAAAGTGTTTTGTGTGGGTAATTATTTCCATATTTTTTTTTTTTAATATTCCTCATAGATGTATTTGAAGTGACACTTAATGTGAGCGGATATATTTGTAAAATGAGTATGCAAACTTAAAGAAAAAAGAGATAATAAATAATGTTCTTATTTACATAGTGCTTAAAAAAACATTATTTTTACCCAAAACTTTGAGAACAGGCCGATAAAACAAAATCCATTGTTTAAGAGAAACCGTTTGCAGCCTCGAGTCTCTTTGCAATAATTAATCGAGCCAATTAGCCGGAAAGAAGGAAAGTAAAACTAATGACGTGGTGTTAAAGTTTACTTTTCTGAAAATAAATGAGGGTGTCGTTTTAATACTAATGCAGAACTGTAGGCGTATAATGGAAACAATCCTTGGAAAAACATCTAAATCAGGCCTTCAACTGTGTCGATCATTGATATTTAGCATAAAAACCTTCTGCAATAGCTCCAATAAATAAATAAATAAATATATAAAATAATAGGAATGGAATATATGTGTAAGTGCAATATTCCTTCTACACCTGATGAACCATCTTTCATCTAATCTGGAGCACAACTGTTTCATCACCAAAACGTTTTCGTCTTACACCAAATGTAGTTCTGGGAAAAACAAACAAGACAATTGACCTTAAATTGCCCACTTCCAAGCTTTCAACATCTTATAGCAAATATTTATTTCAGTCCAACAGAGTTACACGAGACAGTTTGGGCTGGTTTAGGTTCTTGCTGAAGGCACCTCGGCTGAGGACATAGAAGGACCAGAGACCTTATTGTCCCAAATCTGCTTCTCTAACCACTAGTCCCCAACTAGTTATTGTCCAGACTGATCTACCTACATTAAAAATGCTGCATGAATGCTTATGGCACAATGCAATTCAAAACATTTATCGTCACTTACTTTACTCTGATGACTTGAACTGAATGGACTCAGCCAGGGATGCACAGTCCAGACATTAGCTAGTTGCTAGTTGCCAGCCTCATCTTTATACCACATCTTTAGTCAGTATATAAATTGAAGGCTAACGACTTAGCTCGCTAGAGTTTTGCAGCAGCCTGTGCGTTTAACTGAGGGTGTGTGGGGAGATCTCAGAGTGGCTGCCCGCCAATCCTTCATTGTGCTGGACGTCAGCCAAGTGTCAAATGCCACAGTGAGTACAATGATAAACTAACATCTAAAACATTTTTCTTAATGACACGCGATCTATGGGTCAATCATGATCGACTTATTGGAGACCCCTGCTGTACATACACATAAATCTCTAGTTTAGTTGTTGAGAAATGTCATTGAAGCGTGGGTTGGTGCCAGTTGAAGAGTTCAGGGATTACCAAAATCATTAGGATTCCTTCTCTGGGTGCCTGAATGACTGGACCAAATTTGCTGAGATATTTCCGTCCGGGCTTAAGTGGCAACCGAGTGACACTGTGACACTCTCCATCCTCTGAACCATGCAGCTACTGAGGATAAGAAAGTAATTATTACTCTGCAGCGTGATCCTGTTTACAGCGTGGCGTGGGGCAGGGACGCACGTATTCACTTTTAATGAAGAGTAATTTGAGGGTCAGAGGACACATGGGGCTGGAACCAGAGACAGACCGATGGCTTTGATCAACCACTTTCAGCTATGACATTTAACAGAAGTGACTCAACTTCATTAAAAGCACATACAGTACTCTCCCCCAGTGGAGTTTATTTGAGATGGACTTTAGGGACTCAGAGGTCCAGACGTCTCACTGTACAGACTGAGTCCGGGGCTAGACATCAATTTCATATCCATCCAGTTCCTGTCCTTTAAATTAAAATGGCTTCTGAACCTTCTCAGATTGCATCACACACCAAAACACACACACAACACAGAGTGTATTAACACAGGTGCCAGGTAAACACCCTGAGTCTCATCTTGGGGGGGGGGGGGGGGGGGGATGATTTTACCTTAAGGCTATTTTTGGCGCTGTCCCCAAAAGGATCGATGAGATCTGATGAGCCTGCAGTGTTCTCTGACTCGACTTTTAGAGGAAAACTTTAGTAAAAGGAAAGGATGCAAAGGCAGAGGAGGGTGGAGACACAGGGCGAAGGATGCAAAATGCATTGAAGACATAAATAAGTAGGAAAAGAGATTAAACCAGTAGATACAGCTGTTACAAAATGAATCAATGGATATAAATAAAGTGTTTATGTCCACTGCTTCTGAAACTCGACTAGAGACCCCTGATCGTATATGTAAAGATGCATAAAGCCTTAGTGTCCTCAACCATTTCCTGAAGAAGAGTAGTTTTGAAGCTTAACCATCTCCATATTGGCTGGCCCTGACTCCACCTAACTACCAGCTCATTCAAAAATGGTCAAAGAGGTGGAGCTGAGGCGGGCAGGTGATGCAGAGACAGGAGGCTAGCGACTCGGAAGGACGCCCACCTGTCACTAAAGACAGCCACGCCCATTGTTATGCACAATTTTAAGCCTTGATATAATCTGATCTAATTAGAAATTAGCTAGAAAAGACTAAAACAGTTTATTGTACCAGGCTGTAAAGTTTTAACATGAAGGTCTTCGGGGATTGACTCAAGTTCGGAGGAAGCCTCTAGTGGACGTTAGAGGAACTGCACTGTTTGGTAGCTGTGCAGAAACTCACGATTTATCTTAGCTGATCTTTTCCTGTTTTCTTTAAGCTGTATATCAGTAATTGCTCAACAACATGCTTCAATAAATAAAGAAAAGAATGCGGTAATTAAATTATAAACTGGAAAGAGACTATAAAATCACAAGACTACTGAAAAAGCAGATGCAATAAAATACGAGCCCTGGAAGCTAGATCCAACCTCTCCCTTTTTTGTGGTCGGGGAAAGTTAGTTTGCTCCGTTGGGAACTGATTATGCTCCTGCAATGATCTGTGTAGGACGGTCTGATCGCATGTAAAAGCTGAATGGCTACACCAGACTAATAAAATACAACAATAATTGATAATAAATGACAGAAAGGAGCTGGAACTGCAGCCCTAAAAAGAACATTACATGTTAAATATTCCACTCCGTACCAGAACATATGCTCAGAACAATTATGTTGTTGTATCCTTCCAACTAAAATTATCTTAGCATCCCTGTGGACTCCTAACCCAAATCTCCTCGCTCTCACCTCCTGCTATCCGTTATACCCGACCTCTGTCAGACTCTTTAGCACTCCTCAGCGCTCATTAATTATTCTGTCAACCTCAATTCCCCCTCCAGGCAAAGCTCATGAGTATTTCCTCCCATAATAACTGAGCCTTTCCAATTATATTATAGCTTCAGCTTGACTATGGAACATGCTGCGGTGCATATGCATCGTTTCTGTCCACAATTACTGTTCCGGAAATATAAAGGATAGGATATAAGGAAAGATTCTCATTTTCTTCTTTCCTCTTCTGCTTCTTCTTTTCTCCTGTCTCTTCCTGTTTGTGAACACTAGAAGAGGTCGTGTTGTAACAATAGCTCATTTGCCGTTAGAGCGATAACCAGCTTTCTCATTAATCACTGGACTGACACCTGCTTTGAGAAACGCTGACGTGTTGGCCCGTTGTGGCGAAGGCAATTAGGCTGAGGACAGGAGCTACATAGACAAGTGGGAGACAGGTTCGCCGCTCGAGAGTCAAAAAACTGAAGCCCATCACTTAAAACTCAAAACTCTGGAGAAACTCAAAAACAGCCAGGCCCCAAAACAGCTGAATCAGTTCATGCAACAAGTCAGACATTTTAAACTTGACAAGATATATGTGTTAGTTAGTTTTTGTGTCTGGGAAAATTGGTCTGGCATCTCTCCGACGGGGACTGATTATGCTCCTGCAAAGATTTACCCAGCCAATCAAATTGTTTGGGCGAGGCTTTATGTGGTGATGGATAGAAGTTGGTTTTTTTGCTCCGTATCGGTTGAAAAAGATCCCATAATGAAATCCAAATGGAACGTTATCAGACTCACAATGAAACTCCAGTAATTCAGATGCAACGTTTTAATATTTCCTCCTGTGCTCCCTGCAGCCGATCACCTGGGCGTCTCTCTCTCTCTCTCTCTCCGACCTTCTCCCCTGCTTGATTGAACTCACCTGCTTTCAATCTAATCATCAAGCCTCCATAAAAGACCAGGGGCCATATTCCTAAAGATTCTGAGAATCCTCTCAGAGAGCTCCTAACTTAAACCTAAACATTTTTCCTAAAAATTCCTAGCAAGGAGTCTTAGCTTAGGAGTGATTGGTTGATCCTAAAAGCTAGATAAAAATACACTTTTGGTGATAATGGGTCTAGAATGGACCCGTCAAATCAATAGACGTAATCATAGAATCTAATCTCTACGAAGACTGTGGAATTATAAATAATATTTTACATAAAAATAATTAAATAGCAAGCTATGCTTTAAAATTATCCTACAAAAGGCTATTCACATGCTGATAGTTATTTATATTTATTTGTTTCCATTAATTTACCATGCTGGTCATTTTTGCACTTCATCCATTATGTATTAAAGACCCGTACAAGCCCTAATACCTAGCAGACACAATTGTGGATCTAAAGGCGGCACAATATGTATAATCACATGTAGTCCATCTGTTACCTGGAGATGCAGAATCAACAGCTGCTCCGTCGTCATTTCTCTTCAAGTGATTCCTTTTTTCCTGAACTGAAACAATTCAACGTATGTGCTCCATCAATCTGAAGATTGTTGGCCTCATTAAACAAGTAAACATTAAACACGGCGCAGCATGCCCCCTGAGCACACTTTTATTTCTGTGCTGGTTTTATAAAAAGAAAAGTTCTATGAAAGGGCAGTCTACACTTAAGTGTCAGTAGTCCCCGACTTAAAAGGAATCACCAGTGGTATTTAAATGTCTCACAGCTTTGGTTAATGTTCCAGAAACATTTTTATTCTTAAAGCAATTAAGACGACACGCTGTGAAGCTGTGAAGCTGTGAAGCTGCAACGCTTGTTTAAATAGTTTTATCTTCTGGGCAGGAGTGTGACTTCAAGATTCAAACATCTGAATCCCTGCAAGGTCCAGAAATTCTCCTTACACTGCAACATTTTGGGGTGAAAGTCGGTCGAGTAACAATGTTGATAGTGTTTCAAGGTAAGACAACTTTCTCTCCCTGCAGAGATCTGCACCACCATCTGTTTAATAGTGCAGTGATTTCTGCAGAAGAGCAGGCTGCAGCCAGGCCAGACCCGGCTCACGGTGGCTCATTACATCTTTTGCAGTTAATGAAGCGAGTCCGCAGTCCACCGGCACAAAAGGCCACACATCACATTACGTCAGTGGATTCCAGTAAGTGCCATCGCTCCGTAACGTAAACTCCTGCCGCAGTTAAACTCGGCTTCGTGATTGGATCTGTTTGAAGGATATCAGGCGCCGTGAAAGTGTGGAGGCGCTGCTGTAGACGCAGACATTTGTAAAGGGCAGAGTTTGTGCAGACGCAGCTGTTTTAAAAAGTTTGTAATGTGTGAGAACTGAAATATGGCCACGCACAAGGACACCGCCTCAGTCTGATTTGATTTTGGTCCAACTCTCAAATAGCTGCATAACTCACTGTCCATGGACCCTTTGCTGCAGTGAGGACTGAGGAATGAGGATATAAGACGCACTGAACCTCAGATTGTTTGTTTCCTTTGTGCTGCTTCGTTCTCTGATGCGTGGACGTCACAAGAACGGCTTTTCTTCACGGAGCGCCGGTGCTTTCAGCCCTGACTGGAACTGACCGTGTTGTGCACAGTACAAGCTGTCCTTTATTTACTCACCTGATTCCTCTCTTATCTACTAGGTGACATTTAGAGCATATAAACATCTCTCATGAATCATGTACGCCTCAGTGACGAGTCAAGTGTCTGATTGCTTCTGTTTCATAGTGACATGTCGTTTACTGACTGTATTTTAGCCAAATAGGAAATAAAAGCTCCAGCTTCATGTTTCTGAAGTAGCCAGGATCTCTTCAGGTCATCTGATGTTTTCCCACATATGAGGCAAAGAAGCTTTATCCCAACTTTATTGACAATTTACATGAATTCTGAGCAAAAGATAAAAAAATGTTTTGGTGGAAAGTGTGTCTGGAGTCGCTCCGTTGGGACCTGATTATGCTCCAGCAAAGATCTGCCGGGCAAACGGTAACAGTAGTCATACACGTGGTTTGAGGAGATACAAAGAAAGGATTGTCACCTGGCTGGCGCGCTGGAGAAGTTAATTTAGTTCAATTATCTGAGTGGGAAGTAAATGATAATGGAGGAACCACAGTCAGTTCTATTAAAGCGTTTAATTCTTCAGTGGTTTCCATGGACTGGTGAATTCAACATCATGACAAACACTGACTTGGGATTTTAACCATCAATTAGTAAAGTTAGAAGAGCTGCATTTAATTTGATTTAATTTCCAACAAGACGGCTGCCGTTGGAGGGTAGAGCTGTTTAGAGTCCAATAAAGACAATGACAGGAAATAACTTCAATAACTTAATAAAATAACTTAACTAGGGCATTTGTTGAGAATGCCTGAATCGATTCCCCTGGACTGATAGCTCAAGGATCAGCCGTGTATGTTGAGGCACTTGTCTTACTATTTCTGTAGTGATTTAAACACATAAGTCTGTACAAATCGGGTTGAAGGAATATGAAGGAATATTGTCCGTGTAGATGTTGTCAGGATCTCCTGTATGTTCCTTGTTGGGTGTGTCTGTCTCTGTGTTTATTCTCACTGGAGGTTGGTCTGGAGCAGAGCAGAGCTGGAGCCACTTACCTGCACACCTGCAAGCAATGGAGCCTCATCAGCCATCTACTCCCCTCATCCATAAAATCCTGGTTCAGTCCTCCACTCGTCACCAGCTCGTCTGCTTACCTTAGTGGTATTGTGCTGTGTCTCTAGTCTTTAGTTCTGAATACATTTGTTGCATTTACTTATTGTTGTCTTCCCTGTTTTCAGCTCCTTGGATCCATCAACTCGCCTGCTCTGTTGTGTATTCTCTCTGGAAGCCTCTACCAAGCTCTGCCAGTCCAGCAGCCTCTCTCTCAGCATACCTACCCCAGCTACCCCAGATCCCCACCAACCTGGTTCTAACCCATCTCTGTCGTCTTGCAAATCTGCTCCCACCTGCTATCTCTGTCTAGGCAATAAACTGGTTAAATCACCACAACCTCTGGATTCTTGGTCAGTGTCTGAATCTTTGTGTCCAATTCCAACCGACAGCCTTGACAGACGTAGCCACTGATTAGAGTGGTAAACAGAGTTATGTGTAAATTCAGCACATTTTAATGAAAGATCATCAACGCTCCCAAAAACTTAGGTTGCATCAATTTGACGCCATAGCTATGGAAACAGCGACAGATCCTAACACAGATCCGAACCTAATGCCGTAGCCTGACATGCACCTCCCCAGAAACTACGCGCCACAGCAATGCGAAATGAGGAGGAGATGTATGACTATACTTTGGCACTGACTAGCATTTGGGTGGAGTTGTTACGGAGCGAGCCAGACTGACAAGTGCACAAGAATAAATGGCTCGCACCGGCGTAGGCTACGTACGTAGGTTACGCTTCAGGGTCTGCATAGGGTATGCCGTAGCTACAGCATCAAATTAACGCAGAAGCCTAAACCATAGGCTGACGTGCACCTCCCCAGAAATGTAACTACATGTCACATCGACGCAAACAGCAAGGAGCTGTGATTGGTCCGCTTGGTAGCAGCATGTTTCCTCTTTAGTATTTCCGGCTGCTTCTCCATCTCCACAAGTTTTGGATCAATAAATATGGAACACATGGAGGAAAGGTTAACTGAGGAGGTTCAGGGATACAAACATTTGCACGATTTCATCTTTAGTGAAAGTCGCCATTGCTGAAAGTGAAGCAAGAAATAGAAACAAAAATTTACCCGACTGACAAAAAAAGACACAGCGCCGACTAGTGTTTGGTTGTTTTTGGAATGCACAAGTATAAATGTCTCGCACCGGAGTCGGCTCCATGCGTAGGTTACGGCGTCTACGTCCCACAGAGGCATAAACCATACTTAAGTGTTCAGGTAACTACATCAGAATATAAATATCTCTCCAGAAGTTGAAGAAATCCCTTCAGAGAATATTCATTTCTATGAATCTGAACTTGAATTTTCCTCGATGGTCGTCTGGTTTTTAACTAGTGGTCAGAAGGAATTGCTTGGAAAAACATGGAGCTTAAAAACAATGTCTGGCTTCATTTGCAGCTCTTCTAACTTTACTAATTGATGGTTAAAATCCCAAGTCAATGTTTGTCGTGATGTTGAATTCACCAGTCCATGGAAACCACTGAAGAATTACATGCTTTAATATAACTGACTGTGGTTCCTCCATTATCATTTACAACCCACTCAGATAATTGAACTAAATTAACTTCTCCAGCGCGCCAGCCAGGTAACAATCCTTTCTTTGTATCTCCTCGAGGTTTGAGAGACCTTAACGTGACTTTTCCACATTTTTCTTGAGAGTGGAGCCCAAGTACAGCAGAGCATCAGCCAGGCCGCGGTTAAACGAAAGTTAGTTTCATCTGTTTCTCCATCGCAGGGGCAAATTTTATTACAGCCTCTCCGGAAAATGGATGGCACTTTCCCTCCTCCTCCTCCTCCTCTTCCTCTCCTCCTTCTATTCCCCCCAACCCCCAAACACCACCTTTTCTGTGAAGAAGGAAATGAGGGTAGCGGTGTTTATTTTGGGGAGGATTTTCTTCAACGCAGCAGGAGAGATGAGAGGAATACAGATCAGCTGATAAACAGGAGGAAGGATTCAATCTGAGACCATGGAGTCAAACTTTAACAATTTCAGCTTCCCAAAGTTTTACTGAGGCTGAAAACAAAGGTCATGAAATAGTATTTTATATGGCTTTTGTCATTAGATCTCATCAAAGAGCAAAATTAAGGTTTAAATGATCCTAAGCAGGACAAGTGCCATTTTTGTGCCATATTCAGACAGCAAACACGACTGTCTGGTGCAATAAAAATAGCAGCAATTCATAGCAATGACATCCACTATGTCTATAAAAACCCAACAGTATCTGTGGTACGTGGTGGTAGCACCGACGCTGGAAACACTTAAACGCATAAATCCTTTAAAATAACTGTTATTCCACATTTTTCCAACCATTACACACTCGGAAAAGCGTTGTCCACCGTCTGAACTCGAGCTAAGGAGACAAATTTCTGTCAACATTCGCGAAGCCTCATGCAGCCTGAGGTGGTTTCAGAAGCGGGGGAACTTTCTTCCTCCGGCATTCCTCGCCATTTTAGACGACTGCTCTGCTCCGGCGTCTCATTATACAGCACATTTCCTCTGTCCGTTGCTGCACATCTTAGCCAAAAACAAGAGGCAGAGATGGAGCAGCGAAGCATGGATCGGTTTCCACCTGCAAGAGGGAAGGGTTTCATTCTGGACGGTCGGTGAGGTGCTGTGGTTTGGCGAGCCGGTTGTGTTTGAGAAGAATGGAAGGGGAGGTCATTTCATACTGGATTAATTCCTCAGATTAATGTGAAACCTTGTTGTGGTGTTGCAAATTGACCTTGACATCCTTCTCCCCAGCTACTTCCTCACGCTGTTTATGAGGCATTCAAAGACATTTAAAGGCCGAATGAAATAAATAAATCCTCCAGCATGTTCCAGATCTACTTTGAATCTCCTTCCAGTGGTTATCCAAGAACCACTTCAACTAGTCTGAAGGATCGTTTCCCGAAACTGCAATAGCCTAATACTTTATATTCTCCAGAGAATTACCATCTGATTCTGCAGCTCTACGTTTGAGCTTTGTCGTGTTTTAATTTGTTGTTTCGCTGGCTGGTCTGCAACTTTGCTTGTTTGGTGCAGAACATTGTGGAGCACTTGACCGGTCTTCAACTCCCATAATTTGAAATACACCAATCAGACAAAACATTCTGACCACTTTCCTGATATTGTGTAGGTCTGCCTTGTGGTGACTCATCAGAGAATGGACATGGGCCTTCTGAGGGTGTCCTGTGGTGTCTTGCTGGGGATGGCTGCTGCCATCAAGGAGTGTCATTGCTATGGGGTGGAAAAACATCAACATCCGACGAGGATGGGATTCGAACCCACGCGTGCAGAGCACAATGGATTAGCAGTCCATCGCCTTGACCACTCGGCCACCTCGTCTCTTTGATCTGGACCTTTTGGGACGTCTTCCCGGCAAAGGAACTTTAATTTAACCAGATTTTAGGGTATACCTTGACCTCGATGACCGAGAACCTTCACAGACAATACAACCAAGCCAATCCGTGCAGACAGCAACTTTGCCGATGTGGAGGCATGGAGGTTCATCCTCTTCTACTAAATCAAGTCAGTTCTGTGAATAAAGTTCTTCTGTTTCTCAGCAGAACATTGAATTGTCACAAGATAGTCATTGTTATTTATCTATTTACTTTCAATGGGTTTAATGCACTGATGTGAATGGTTGTCTGTCTCTCTGTGTTAGCCCTGTGATAGACTGGAGACCTTTCCAGGGTGCACCCCACCTCTCACCCAATGACAGCTGGGATAGGCTCCAGTCTCCCCCCGCGACCCTTCACAGGACAAGCGGTTACTGAAGATAAAGATGAAGATGAAAAGAAGTTGGCTAAAAATGTCTAACGCAGAATTAGGTCATGCATTATATTTTAAGCTCAGTTTTGACCCAGGAGGGCAAAAGTTGCATGGTCCATAGGAAGAAAATAAGAAAATTTAAATCTTCCCAAGCTTGTTTTCCCCTAAGTGACTGGAAACGTCTCTTCTGCCCCATTTTCAGTTTATTTTCAGCTTCTGTTTGACTGTATTATGAGGGGAGATGCACTCATGTCCTGCAGAAATTTGACCACGCTTCACTTTGCACGGGGAACCTGGATCAGAGTCATCAGATCTTTGGCTTCATGGTTAGCTCCTTCTTCTCCGTGGCAGCTCACCACATCTTCCATATTACTGCCAGACCTGCATCATGTCACCAGCTGATCTCACGCCCAATCTGACTTCATTACTAATGAACTGGAGATGTTTAAAATACCAGGAATTTGACCGTTGTTCATGACCCAGACTTGAAGCTGCTGACAGCTCACAACAGGAGGAGAACTGCACCATCTGCAATACCATGCAACAAAACAAAAGCATTTCATCACATTTCAGCTCCATGCTGCATTTTTTAACAAAGCCTTTCCTCTGTAGCTTCCAGTCTTTCAGTCTCGTTTTCATTTCCAAATGTCTTTTGATCATTTCATTTCAGCCAAAGCAAAAAGGAGTAATTTGCGCCTCATTCAACACGGCACATCAAACTATTTTATTTTTTTTATTCACAGTTTTCAGAGGACAGATTAATGTTACCATGGTTAGGTTCACAAAGAACACCGAATGCAAGCTTTTAGGTATTTTAGGTTACATAGCAACAGTCCACATCCCTGGAGTGACACAGTGTGGACTTACAGGTTGGCGGAGGTGTTGGCCAATTTAGCGCAGCTTGAAAAAGAATAATTGTGTAACTGTGGCCGGTATGTACAGCTGGCTTTAACGCTGAAGTGTCTGGACACTAATGAGCCAAAGAAGAAAAAAAGTACAGTCTGAGCGATGCCGAGCGTCGTTCCCCTGAGCTCCGGCTGTCACGGTTTAAACGTGTGGTTTTTCCTCGTGGTTGCCCCCGGTGTGGTGTAACCAGGTGTTTGTGCCCACAGCAGAGAGATGTATGGTTTAATCAGGGCTTAATTACGCAGGGTCGACGCTCGCTGCACAGATCCATGAGGATCAACCGTCCTCGGCCCCCGGGGGGAAGAGGGAAGACAGATGCGAGGGGGCCACAGTCAATTAACCAACACTAATTGGCAGTCCCACCTAAAGACACCGCCGCCACCGCCGCCGCTGAGTGCCCCTCGGTACTCTGAGCTTCATGCGCCACGACGAGCTGCTCGGCAAAATCAGGTTTCACTTTTACTCTCAGGCTGGAAGATACAGGATGAGTTATTACCACCGGATCCGTGAAGGGAAAGTGTAGCTGGAGGCTACAGAGTACGAGCAGGGTTTTCCTCCACTGCTCCATCGTTTCATTATCATCTCTGGAGTCTCACTGTATTCATCCTTTACTTTTAGCGTGAAGTGTAGCACCTTCAGGCAGGCTTTTAAAAATAACTGTCGGAACAGTTTTGTGAGGTAATCTAAACCAATTTATATGAGGTGAAATACCTGCTCTTATAGCCAGAAGCTCCATTAATAATCCCTCATAACCGGAGAAGAAGGAAGACGGTCTGTACGCAGTGATGGTTAATTATGATGGAGAGAGTCAGTTTGGCTAATGGGGATTTCTTTCAAGATGTTTCCAGATGTCCTAACTGATTCTTTCTTTGCAGTTCTCGTCCATGATTGCTCCTCAGTAACACCAGCTCCAAAATGTGAAATGCTGTCCTCTCCTACTAGACAGTCACAGCTGATGGGACAGAACTCGGTCAGATAAGGGCCAGTAGTGAGCATGAACTTCACCACAACCACATTAATCTTCTCCCAGTATGAACTCCATAGCTCCTCAAAAAAGGTTCTGGAGACTGACAGGACAGATGGCCATTCTCTTGGATATATCATTTGATTTTTGGGGACTTTCTACTTATCAGGACCTCCCGAGACCTTGCGTCCTCATATGTGGACATTAAGTTTTTGTTTTGTGGTAGCTTATTCTGCATTTCTGCTTCATTTAGACCTGTTGTCCTCTTATGGAGACACTTTAGTCCACCAATATTTTCAGGGCGTTTACAATGATCTTTCTAAGAAAACAAAGCAAAAAATTATTCAAAATTATTCCATTATTGTCATTGCATGCAGTACTATGAGGGTTTAAAGTCATCTCCTTTGTGGTTTTGTGCAGAAAAGAGAACACAGTATATATGGACATATATTGCACAAAAACATAATTCCAGAAACTAAGTCCAGAGACTTATCAAGCCTGGCTTTGACAGTGTAAAGAGAAAACAGATGGTTGGTTGCTTTGTTGTGATTTAAGAATTGCCAAAAAAGTGAGATTGGAGATAGACCAGGGGGGTATTCCAGAAAGCAGGTTTACTGGCTTAACTGGATATGTAAACCCAGAGTTAGCGGTAAACCTGGGATTTCGGTTCCAGAACGCTCAAATATGATCAGGCTATGTAAGTAGCTATGGTAACATAGGCTCTGAACTTAACTGGGTATGTAAACCCAGA
The DNA here is from genome assembly GCF_963514085.1 of Chelon labrosus. Taxonomy (NCBI): domain Eukaryota; kingdom Metazoa; phylum Chordata; class Actinopteri; order Mugiliformes; family Mugilidae; genus Chelon; species Chelon labrosus. The sequence continues at coordinate 27,687,952 of NC_140358.1, forward strand.
GTTAGCGGTAAACCTGGGATTTCGGTTCCAGAACGCTCAAAAATGATCAGGCTATGTAAGTAACTATAGTAACATAGGCTCTGAACTTAACCTGGTAGGGGTAGGTTTTGTTCAGGTTATGTTCGGGTATTTAAGTGCACGTTCAGCCAGACCGCTGTTTCCACACTTGTCACACAATGACGTTTCCTTTTGAGGAAGATCCAATTGACATTGAAGCACAAATCATTGGGGCTATTCACCGTGAGAGGGTGATAAGACCACGACTTAATATCCTTTCTTTTCCTAATGAGTTTTTGCCAGAGCGCTACTGTTTTTCTGCGGAATCTTTAATATATTTAAACAACATTCTCCATCCCCACATTTCGAACGTTACGCATCGTGGATTCGCTCATCGTAATTGTTGCGCGTGCGATAGCCTATTGCACAACATTGCAACGTTGCGCAATGAATTAGTTCCTGCTATTGAGGAGCAGATAGGAACACATTCAGCAACTTGACATCAGAGATGGTCAAAGAATGCGTGATGAAATCTGTCACAATCACTTCAACCAAAAAAAATAAAATAAATGCACGTAAGACTGTTTCACACATTTATTTGCCCATTGCGTGTTTCATGGCCTGAAAAGAGAAAACACTTCATTATAGAGCAAATGTTCTGATCCAGTGTTCTCATGCACTGACAGAAAACATGAAGAAACTATGCTCTAGTCTCTGCACAGCATTTCTTTACCTCGATTCCTCCGTGACTGCTGATAATGTCTATTCATCCTCCTATTATTTATATGAACGGTAATATTGGCTATAAATTGGTCATTTTCGAACATGCAAGGCTACACAAATTAGACATAAGTGATTTAGGCGTAGGCCTATTAGGGTAAATACATTGCACTAGTTCATTTTGCTCCTCCTGGGAGGTTGAGGGCTCCGATGACGTGCCCCCAGGAATCCCCTCCATCATCGGACGCCCTCAATTGATACTGATCGCCAACTCCTCCACAGGGGTGAGGGGGGACACCGCTGGCCCAGAACCGGTCTTCCTCTCCTCTGCTTTCTTCCTATTGGCTTTGAAATGAACGTAACTTGTTGCAATATGGCAATTCAAGAATATAATACTGGATAAGTGATGTCTAAGATGATGCACCCAGATATATCTTACCAACTTGGACAATGTTTTTATATTTTGTTTTGACCTGCGGCCACGTTCTCTTGAGGGCGGTCGGGTTACATCGAATTAAAAATAATACAATATATGACAAGGTATTCTATAGTATAAGAAAGTCTCATACAAAGCAGTTAATATGTAGCCTAATATCTACTGAATTATTGTGCTTCTGACACATTAGTGTGCTATATCCTACTAAACTTACGCATTTACGCGGTCGGCAATTCTCTGCCAAGCAAGATCTCGTTCCTTGGCAGACGCGCAAGTAGCCTATTGCTTTTTTCGTGATTATCGCTCTCTTTCCTCCTCGTACGCCTCGAGCAGAACTTGCTGCTCCGCTTCAGAAAAATAGGCTGCTCTGCGCTTTGCCATTTTTACTCATGGTTTCTACTCTCAGTAGATGATGCCTTTATAACTTCGCCGTGATCGCGCACAACTCTGGGTTAAACAATCCGGGGTTGATTGAACTGATTGCTAACCGGTGTTTTGGAACCGACAGCTCGGGTTTAGTCGCCTCAGGTTCAGACAACCCAGAGGTTAAGTTTTATCTCAGTGTTTGTTAAACCTGCTTTCTGGAATACCCCCCAGGGGTGTCAAACTCATTTTATTTATTTATTTATATTGCTTCCATCTTCTGTTTAGATCTGGGTCTCAGTGCTGTGTTTATGTCGCAACTTTTACTAAAACAGTATGGCCTCTAGTGGACAAATTAGGAATAGCAGTTCAAATTCATCCCGCGGGCCAGATTGGATCCTCTCTTGGGCCGGTTTTGGCCCGCTGGCCGTATGTTTGATACCCCTGCTATAGACCGAAAACAGTGTGGAAATGTTTATGAAAGTGTTCAAGCAGTACAGGAAAGATTATTCAGTTTTGATTTAGCCTGACCTAGACTCAATTCGTATCAGAATACGAGTCTGGTAACACGGCATTTGGATTTCATTATGGGTGAGTTACAACCAATGCATTGATACATGCATGCATCACTCTGCACACTGTCAACTCCACGGTGCATGATAAAGGCTCAACCTTGGACAGAATTTTTCCAATTATTTTTGAGCCAAGTTGAGTTAATTTCTTTTTATCAGCATCAAATAAATTCTCCTTTGATAAACAATCATCTGGATCCATCTTTGATTGATGAATCAAAGTTCATCTGCCCCAGCAAACACTTCTCAAAAAGCTCCATAATCAGGAAAGAAAACTTTTTGACAAAGAAAATCAACTGTCTTTGTTATCGTTTCCAGGAAATTAAATTTCTGCCTAACTAGACTAAAAAGAGGACTTCTGGGAAACTAGCACTGTTACAGAATTTAAATAAATCTCACTTTTATGGCTCCTAGATATCCGTAAAGGTCGAAAAAGGTCAAAACATATTAGATGTAGTACCTCATCCACCCTGAGTCTGAAAAAGAGGACAGTATAGTGTCACAGGAGATGATCAGTCTTTTTACTAAATGCCAATAAAACCAAAAAAAAATCATTAAACAATAATAAATTAGTTTCAAAATGTTCCCAGCTTCAAATTATTTTCTTCCAAGATCAACACAAAACGTGCCCCCTGAGTTTGCGGACACTGAAACTTGCTGCACAAATACTTCACATCTACCAAGAGGGGAGAAAAATGTGCTAAAATGTGTGACGTCTACAACACAGCGTGAAGTTAGGAGATAAAATAATTCATGCAAACACTCAGACACATCAGAGTCATTTTATTCCACCTTTAGGACACTGATGTGGCAATCACCTTCGATAACCACCTCACAGCTCTGCACAATTGCTTAATCTGCCGTTACCTGTCAATCTGTATTCCCCCAGCGCAAAACAACAGACAGGCCACGGTATCAACTCTGACAGATGATTATTTCATGCGAGCGGCACTTTCAGCCACGGCCAAGTCACCTCCAAAAAGGAAAAGCTGCTCGCATCGTTTCAGATACCTGGAGGCGAGCCACGCTGCCCCGAGGCACAGAATGTGAATGTGAATGTGCTCGCTGTAAACTCAACGTCCACCTCTATTAAACCGTCGCTTGTTATAATGTCCACCGTGCCCTTGCAGTGGATGTGAGCGCCTTTTAAATGTGTTTAAATGACTGTCTGTGTGGATCATTTCGTGGTCAGAATATTTCATCCACCGACATAAAAGAAAATCTTTTTAAATGACTAATTACTACATATTGATCATAGTCCTGGTTGATATCTAGAAACAGCTACAAAATAAAAGTGCAGTATGATGATAAAAAGAAGTAAGAGTGTATAATCTGTTTTTAGTGGGAGGCGTTTATTCCTATTGATCATTTAAAAACAACAGTTTAGACAACAGTGACAAAGTACAAGGCCAATGTAAGGAAAGTCATTAAATATAAATCCCAGTTAAGACTTAAAAAGCTGTGAAAGAACTGAGAACATCTCAGCATTTTCACTTCTAGCCTGGTTTGAGTCAGAAAACCACACCACAAGACTTCATGAAGACAGGAAAAGCAATAAATAGCTTCTACTGAAAGTAAATGAACACACGTGAGACGCTGAGCAGAATCATTCAGATCAGATAGTTTATCTTAAACTGCTTCTGATCTTATCAGATTTACACGTCTTATCGTTACAGAAGATTTGAGTTGATTAAATAGTAGATGATCTGGCAGTGGTGGGATTCAAACCCACGCCCCCAAAGAGACTGGAGCCTAAATCCAGTGCCATAGACCGCTCGGCCACACTACCACATATGTCGTGACGTCTCTTGATAAACCAAGATGTCTCCATGTCTCCAACATTGCTGTCCACAGTTGTTGTTGCAACAACTGGTTCTCTGTGAAGGTTTTCGGTCATCCAGGTCAAGGTATAACCTAAAATTTAGCTGTAGTTAGAAGTAAAGTAGTTAGATCAAAGCTCCTTTGCCAAGAAAACGTCTCAAAGTATCCCCGCCAAAGAGACGAGGTGGCCGAGTGGTTAAGGCGATGGATTGCTAATCCATTGTGCTCTGCACGCGTGGGTTCGAATCCCATCCTCGTCGTAGGGCAATGTTTTCCAGTTGGCAAAACACAATGTCATCAAACATAATGACCACTAACAGGAGGAGTACAGAACATTGACCATCTTGTGACAGCTCAATGTTCCGCTGGGGAACTTTTGGACCTGGCATTCATTGGTGTGGATGTTACGTCGACATGTAGCACCCACCTAGCTTTAGGAACAACTAAAAACAAAAACATGAAGAACAGCACAAGGTGTTGACCTGGCCTCCAAATTCACTAGATCCCAAACTGATCAAGTATCTGTGGGATGATCCACAGAGGCCCCTCCCCTCAAAGCCCCCCCCACTAACTACATCCTGTTGCCAGACACCACAGGACACCCTCAGAAGACCCATGTCCATTCTCTGATGTGTCACCACAAGGGAGACCTACACAATATTAGGAAGGTGGTCATAATGTTATGCCTGATTGGTGTACATCCAGTGACTATTTATCAACATCATCTGACCCTCGCTAGTTTGCATAGAGGACAAACAGATCCACTATCTCCTATGTGGTTCACCTGGCCCTCACCCACCTGCAGTCACTTGGACTGAGCCAGGTACTGGACTTTTGAACCAACATCTACTTCGCTGTGACTGGACCTCAGTACTTCAGTTTCAATTTCATGTTTTGGAATTGACAATAAAAACCTTGGGAGAAAACTTTATTCAGCCGTTGTACTGAAATCCTTTCTGCTGAGATTTTATGGGGCACTGCTGCTGTCGGAGAAGACCAAGCGACAATAATAATAACAGCCACAACACCATTAGAGGTGATCCTTGTTTCTCTTTACTTCTCTTTCCATCTGAAAACATCACGAGGAGTTAAGGCTTCACGCTGCTTCATCGTTTCGCAGAATGAACTCCGTAACGCCTCATTACGCCCTCCTTATCCCCGCTGAGGTTTGTCCTACTCCGACGAGAAGGAGAGGGGTGCAGGGCGTCGGTGCATGGGGAGAGAATTTAAATTTGAATACGTGATAGACACACCTAGCTGGAAACATGTTGTCTGTCAGACTGAAATAGAAGACTCAGCGGAGTCAAATGTTTTGACAGGCAACAATTATTCTTATTAGAGCAGATTGAAGGCTGAAGAAGAGGAGGATGAACTTCTGAACTTGTCCTCTTGATGTTTGGGTTACATCTTCTTTTATCGAGGCGCAATGCAAGTCATCAGGGACTTTGTTTGCACTGTTACAGTTTGTGTGCATGGTCTAAATACAGGCATTAGTATGACTGATGTTGATGCAGAGAATTTACAGCTGATGTTTACTCTGAAAGAAAAAAAAAAGACATTTACAAGTTTTCAGAACTGTTCCACAGTCTTGAATGTTTGATTTATACGACGTCATTCATCTGCACCTCGTTCCTCATCTCTTCTCAGTGAAGTCCAGTGCACGCTCTTATTTGCTGCGATCGTGTCCTTATTTGGCCAAATCCTCAGCCTTCATCTTTTAATGCCTCCCCATTCTGCCTGATCCTCGGCAAAAGACCGGCAGAGGGGGTTTATGGGTATGGATCATGCCTAGTGGGACAGCTGGGTAATCGCTCGCAATTTATCATTTCAAATCATCGTTCTTTTCCAAATGGAACGACGTTATCTCTTCTCTGCCACGTTTTTACTGTTTTATCTTTTATCCTTCTCTTTGCTTTTGAACAACGGTTGAAGTTAATAGTTGTTTCTGAGCTGAATAACAGATGTTCGTGGTGCTGGAGAGACCAGGGGCCTCATGTACGAAGAGTGCATGCACACAAAAACGTTCTGAACGTTCTTGTTCACGGAAAAGTTGAGTGAAATGACCGCGAACTTGTACGTGCCTCACGTCAACCTCATGGCTGGCGTACGCTGGCTCGTACAGCTGTTGATCCTTTGGTGTGCCAACATTTTTACGCACCTCCTCTCCAGTGAGTAGCATCTCCAGTTCACTTTCTGTGAAGTTCTTGTTTTCCCGTCTTACTCATTCTTGAGCGTGCGCCATGTTTCAGTAGGAAATCCAGGCAAGTCTTTGTACATGAGGCCCCTGGGGAGGTGAGAATTGTCCTTTCTCTTGCACATCTCTTGAGTGTCTTTGCTATGGGGTGGGGGTGCCTGGTCTGGTCTAGGTGGGTGCTACATGTCTAAGTAACATCCACACCAATGAATGCCAGGTCCAGAAGTTTCCCAGCAGAACACTGAACTGTCACAAGATGGTCAATGTTATTCACTTCTCCTGTCAGTGGTCATAATGTTTAGGCTGATGTGCTGTTCAGTGCATTTTGTTCCTTATGCATCCTTTTGCATCTGTGGCTGACCAGAGGAGTGCACTTAATGCAGGTGAGCGGTCACTGTGAAGGAAGTTTGGGTTTCTTTTGCACATTTTTTCTAATCCTGTTTGGTTTTTCTTTGCGTTTCCTGCTTCAATTTTAAAAGTTTCTATTCTGGTGTTGTTGTTTCTTGTTTTACTTCCTGTGTTTCCCCTCCACTGATTGGCTGATTGGTTTCTCATCATGCGCTCCACCCTCATCAGTTTCACCTGTGCCTCATTCGTCTCAGTGTTCATACATCGTCGTGCCTTTTCCTTTCTCCTTGGTCTCTTCAGTTACCTGCTTGTCCACGTGTTTCTGTTCAGCTTTGCTTTTTGTTACCTCAACTCCCAAGTCCTTGTTTTGTTTTGTTTTTGTGTGCGAGTCTTTTGTTTGGGTCCTACCTCCTTGCTCCACAACATAACAAGGATAAGTGGACGATAATGGATAGATGGATGGATGGATGGATGGATGGATGGATGAATTTGAGAGCTACGATAATGTCACTGTTTTGAAATCAAGACCCTAAGTCCTATCAGGTAACCAGCTAAAGTGGTTCGATTGAGGCCCGGTGTCGGCTCACTCTGTTGTGTTACGGCAGCAGATAGAAAATGACCAAATATATTTCCGAAAAGCTGCCACTGCTGACTGACTGACTACGAGCCTATCGCTATGACTACAGACCCTGGACTTTAAATTAGGTCTGCATGGGGTGTTTACACTCCATGAATGTTTATAGACCTTGGGAAGTAGAGAGGGGGAGGCTGAAAGATTAGAGGGGTTTACCGTGTCCTCTGGGAGCCCAGATGAGTCACTTCTTTATTGGGGAAACAAAGCCGCAGGTTAATAAAGGGAAGAAAGGGCGAGGCGGATTTCACAAAGAAGAAAAGCCACCGTCTTGTTTTTGTCCTCAGTCAGGGGCTGCATAAAGACATTGGACAACCACTTTATTTGGAAATGTCAAGATGAAGGTTGTTTACACTGAGATCCCGATGCGCTCGTCCTCCTGAAGCTTGGTTTAAACTTCCATCACGGATCTAAGCGAGGCCTACAACGTAGCCCAAGGGCCAAAGGTATGACCCGACGAAGAAGCTCAGATCTTGCTTTGTGTGCTAAGTTTAGTGGTTTCCTCTACTCTAGCTCATTTTATTTTTTTATAACCCCCACAACATTTATTGATCTTTGCAAATGAAATGTGGGTTTTGAAAAATGATCTGGAGCATAGTCTGTATATAAATATGGACAAAACGTCTCCACTTCCTTGCATTGGCCAAACTGACGCAGTTTTCCCGGGGATACGGGCGGCGCCATCTTGCGACTTTGAAGCCAGAGTCTGATCAGTACGGTCTGAGAGTGGAGCCACGTGGAGCCGTGATATTGATGCCCCGCCCACACTTCCTCCAGACTCATTGGCGTTTTCGTTTTAATCAATACTACGCTCTGCTCTACCTCCACCTGTTACAAGGAAATGATGGATTATACACTGGACTTATTTTACAACTCTCACAGTCCCATGGAACCACTTTATGGAGCGGTTGGCATGGCAACTGGTAGTCACCATTATGTCACATCCTGTTTCTACAGGTGTCTAAAACAAAACTTAGCATTTTAGCTTGTCCCAAGTCCCGCCCACTAACATGTAGGAGGCGGAGCTTATGACCTATACTGCAGGCAGTCCCAGGGGGAGTTCTACTTGCTTTGGCTTCACTTTTGAGGAGCAGCTCCACCATCCATCTCTATAAAGTCTATGATTTGGACCCTTTAGGGCCCATAGCGTCTTCAGTTCTAAAGGACTGGTGGGGCATTTTATAGTCTAGTAAATTATATTTTAAAATTCACGTTGTGCATCTCCACACGGGCGCCGCCATTGTTCTGTGACATCAGGCTGCTGCATCTCAGTGAAGTCGGGGTAGATGGATTTGTCCCGACTTCGCTAGTAGGACCTCCGGCTTCAAGGGGCATTCCAGAACACTTTTCCTAGTAGGAGGTCAGAAATTTCAGACCTCCCAGTTTTCTGGAACGCAGCATAAGTGCAATACCACAACCGTTTTACTACGGCTCCAGTCTCATCTACAATCAGTTTTGTTTACGAGGGGCAATGCTTGGCATTTGACCTTTCCTGCTCCAATTTGCACGTGTCCTGTCATCCGTCAGACGCTGAACACTGAGCTCTATCTCACTGCAGCACAGGTCTGGTGTTGCAGGACACCACTGAGTTTAGGTGTGGTGTACAGAGGTCACAGAGGTTTGAACCACTTCATCCAGTCCAAAAACCCACTGTTTTCAAAGCTCTGTGGGTGAATGAAGTAGAAATATCTCAAAAAATACCTCCTTGATTGAAGGGCCAGCTCCAAACATACATACATACATTTTCCAGACACTTCCAACCGAGCCTTGTGTTTTTTTTTTATTAAATCTGACTTTAATATCTTTACCCAGCTCAGATTCTGGAGGCCTTACGTCCCCGACCGTCAGCCGAAGTTAACAGTCACAGTCGTGCGTTTCCAATTTCATCTTCAGATGATTTCACACGATTTATTAAAATCTGCGACAGTATCGAAGGGTCAGCGTGGGAATTTTCTCTCCTCTTATCTGCGTAGTTAGTGAGGTGTTTAGTTCTCAAAGGGTTTGAATAAAGTGACGGATTCATTAAATTGAGGGAGTTGGCGTCAATGTGAGTGGAATATTAAACCCAGTACAATGAGCAGAAAAGTCTCTAAAGCTCCTGGTTATGAAGTGAGGAGAATTTAAAGTAGGAAGGCAGGTATCTAAAGCACTTGGGTTAACGTTTTAATTAGGATTGATTCACATAAACTAGAGATAGGTGAGAAAACCACAGTCAGTTCATCTTTATTATTAAAATAAGTCTGTTTCTCCACAGTACACTGGAAAATGCTGTTCATCTTGATGGTTCTGACTTTTTTCCTGCAGCTTGCTTGGCTGCTGGTTTAAATTGTGGCAAAGATCCATCATATCTCACCTTTAGGGACTCGACTTTTACCTCTGGTTTGGTCTCCACCAACTTGTGAGGAAAATATCGTGCTTCAACTGTTTTTTTTTGTTGTTGTTGGTTTTTTTTTTGCACTTTATACTTTGTTCTAATTCAAGGAGCAATTGGTCCAATATTGTTAAAATGTTGTATTTAACTTTGGTTTGGTTGTTGTTCAGATGGCTATCCAGAGAAAGCTCTGACACGCCCTCAACGCCACGTTCTTGCAAACTGTTGATTTTGCAGAAAAGACTGGATTTCAGGAAACTGGCAAATGAAAAGATCAGAAATGGGGAATTAGCTCAAGTGGTAGAGCTCCAGAACTCTTCCAGGGGATGTGCAGGAACAGACCAGGGAGCATCATCACAGACCACCTCACACCGTCTCAATAAACTCTTAGAACTGCTGCCATCAGGCAAATGGTACTGGACCATCATAAGCAGAACCAAGAGACTGCTCAACAGTTTTCTCCCACAAGCTGTTAGACTGGTGAACTGCTGATCTGACCCGGGAAGGACAGTTTTTTGCAGCCATTCAAGGTTTTTTTTTACCACCGGCCTCGTCAGGAATCTGGTGGCAGCTACCGTTGAATGCTTCCTTTTTCTGCCACGTCCAGGTAGTGTAGCCACTGTTCCTTTAACTTTAAACTTGCGAACTATGCTTCCAACTGTATGTCAGGGAACATTCAGTGCCTTTGCTAGCCTTTTTTATCCTTTTCCGTTTCCCTGTTGGACAATTCTCTTAACTTAGCCATGTTTCTAACATGCAATCAAATGTCACCATCAACAGTCCAGGTATTTCAGTTGTTCTGTCTCAAGCACATCTGATGCAACTAATGAAGAATTCAGTTCATGTCTAATTTTGAGACTGCAGTAGTTATTATAAGTGGCGTTTTGTGTTGAATTTGGAGAAATCACTTGTAATATTAGTTGTCAAGAGCTATTTAAAATGTTGGCACTGAAGCCTCACAGCAAGAAGGTTCTGGGTTCTAATCCATCATGGGCCGACTGGTTCCTTTCTGTGTGTAGTCTCCATGTTCTCCCTGCGTCTGCGTGGGTTCTCTCCAGGTTCTCCAGCTTCCTCCCACCATCCAAAGACATGCTGGTTAGGTTCATTGGTGATTCTAAATTGGCCGTAGACCCAATGACAGCAATGACACCCTTGTGTATGACGTCCCCATCTCATCCCTCATCCACCTTCCAGCCCCCCCGCGACCCTCCAGAGGACAAGCGGTTACAGAAAATTAATGGATGAATGATTTGTTCATTGTGAACAGCTGCTAGTTTGTACATTTTGACAATAAACATCTATCTAACCGCTCAGAGCTACTCCGGTTTACTTTTCTTTTAAACCACTCTCATCTTTGTTTTTTTATTTGGAGATGACCTGGATGACTGTCCATCTCCACAGACGCACCAAACATTTATTTTAAAGTTGACCCAGGTCTCAGTTTCTCATGTTCTTCTCTCTTCTACTCTCTGCTGTCTTTCAGTCATTGAAAGGGCACTCGTGGTAGCATCCTGTTTTCTCACACACGGGGGCACCCTAGAGGGCAATTAATTCTCTGTGTGTTTTCACTGAAAGGGCATCCAATAGTGCTCTTCAGTGTGTTGGACTTAGAGGAACCCTAAACGGCATTTTCTTCCTAATTTTTTCACACATCTTCCACCTATATATGAACTTAATGTAGAGTGACAGCTGTCGATATCACTATGCATTTCATTTAGCCTCGTGTATATCTGTACATTCCCTCTCATTATGAAGACTGAGCGCTGTCTGTATTATCTGTTCTCGTGCTACATCCCACGCAGCGGATTCACTGTGATGGACGAGAGCGCGACACGCGGTAGGATATACGCATCCTTCACATCCAGCACACGGCGACCTTCCTTGTCTCCGGGAACGACGTCCCCATCTCATCCCCGCAGCCCACCGGCATGCTTGACAGGCAGCATGTCATCCTCTCACTTCTATGGTGACAGCAGATTACTTTCAACGCGCATCCGGGTGTCACCGAAGGTCTCTTTGCAGCCAAATAAATACAGTAGTGATGGATTCGTTTGACAGAGCGTTCCCAAAGAATGTGCTTTCACAAAGCCCACATGATTAAAAGGGAACGCACCTGTTTTTGTGCGTTGAGGAACATTGTTAGTGACGGAACGGAGCGGAAAACGCCCACGTACAAAACCAGATACGGTCGACACGCGAGAACAAATCAAACCCAAACAAATACAGCTGTGTCTGACAGATAGTTTAAGTCTTATCTTGGAGCTCATGCCGCAGGAGTTTCAGGACGATTAATCCCCAAATTCAGTCCTCCGATAGGTTCAGCCCAGAACTGACACATGATGTTCAGCAAACTGCAGACATGAGAATAAATGCCTTTGTCCTTGGGTTCAGTGTTCTCCTGATGACGTGTGGATTCATCAACATTAACATCAGCCAATGAGAGAGAGGCCTTTAGCTGCTTAGAAGTTCCCCTGGGTTCCTTTGGGACCTCTCAGACTATTATGGAGTGATCTTTGTTGGTGGACCACTCCTGTGGAGGGGAACAGTCGTCTTCAATCTGTCTGACTGTGGATCATTTGTGGATTCCAAACTCTTTAAAGATGGTTTTGTGAACTTTTCCAGCCTGATGAGCATCAACAACACTTTTTCCTTTGTCTGTGCCATCATGCACTGATTTGCATTAAACTAAATGAAGCACAGAACAACACCTGAGCCTCATTACATTGATTGGAAACTCTTCTGAACAGATGGACTCTAATTTAGCCTTGAAATAAACTTCCCAAACATAGGTGCGCTCCCTTTTGCAGTTCGCTGATATGTAATATTGGCTAATTTTCCTGCATAAACAAATATGCAAGTGTAAAGTTTCTGTTTCATTTGTTTGATTGGATTCTCGTTGTCTACTTTCAGGACGTGTGTGAAAATCCTCTAATGCTTTGAGTCATTTTTATGCGAAAACGTGTAAAATTCTGACGGTGTATCAGTAAGCAGTCTGCAGAACTAACCGTAAATGATCTGACTTGGTTTTCTTGTGTCTTCTGTCTGAAATCAGCTCAATAAACAAGAGTCATTTCTTCAGATACAAAGTCACCGAACCGAACAGCGTTTATCTGATCGTCGATATGATCCGGGAGCTGTGTTAGACGACAAAACTGTCTCGCTAGGAGTTCATAAATAAATGTATCTGTGTACGGTGAACATAGATGCTGATGGTGATGATGATGATGTACTTGCAGGGGGTGGTTTGCTCCGTCCTCAACATCTGGACCGTCGCTCCAACAGTCCAGAGAACCTGAGATCCGACAGGAATTTTCTGAATAAATCACAAAATAAAAGACTCTCTACCTTCACGTCCTCCCTCCTCGATCCTCTTCCTCTTTACCAAATATGGACAAACACACTCTTATACACACAAACCCACAGGAGAGAATAGTGTGTTATGGTTGTCAATATATTCCCCGGTTGTCCTTACATCTTTTTTAACCGTAATTATTGTCAGCGTCAGCCGGGTGCTTTTTTTTTTTATTCTTTATCTTTTATTATCAGCTGACAGGTAACAGTGGGTGTTAAAACGAGCTTTAAATGTGCCGTAATTACCCGAACACTGGATTCTCATTATCCACACAGAGGTCTGCTCTAAAATAAGATTTCAACTGCGGCAGGAAAAGGGGTCAGCTGCTATTTTAATACGACTGACGGCATAAAATCGTTTAAAATATGAGATGATATAACGGGAGAGAACTGGAAGGCTGGAAATAAAAGCTGAGCGTCACATGTGAGTCGACCACACGTGGTGCTGAATAGAGCATCACTCATTGACGAGGTTCCACAGATGAACATGTGATCGCTGGGTGATTGATGATGAGAGGAGCGTGGACGGACACATGACAGAGTCGTCATACGCCTGGTGCCTATTCCTCCAGCGCCCCCCGATCAATGTTTATCACTAACAGGTCAGTGTATGGATTTTCCCTCAGGAGACTTTCCATGACACTGACTGTGATGGCCCTCAGCGCTTGGACATGACAGCATCGACCTATTGTTGACTCTACATACATATACATGAACTACAGAAGAAGAGGAAGAAGAAAAGTTCTTCCTTGGTGTTTCTTGTCTTGTTTTACTTCCTGTGTTTCCCCCTCTTTGATTGGTGGGTTGGTTTCTCCTTCATTAGTTTTTAACCTGTGTCTCATTAACCCCTCTAACCATGAGTATATGTATATAACCCTGCCTTTACTTTTGTTCTGTCATTTCGTCTCTGATGTTACAGGACCGAGAAAACGGAGCGGTGGGATCCATCAAGAAACGGGTTTGTCTTGTGTAGCGATCACTTTATATCAGGAACAGATTCCATTAACGTATGCGACGCATACTTCATTAATAGCAGCTTAATGTGTTATTAATAATTATCCCCCACAGATCTGATTGATTCTGTCAGTTTAACAGTAAATCACAATCTGTAAGTTTCTACACGTCAGACAGGTGAGCTGGAGGCCCATCTCAGCTGTCAGGATATTTTTATTTGACGGCTCATTAACAGTGACTCAGAAACCATAGGGAACAGGTAACCTAGTAACAGTGAAAAGAAATGTTAATGTACCATAAGTTACTGTGGATGAAGTAGAACAACACATGGAAAGAAATCAAGAATAATTAGACTTTGTGTTATAATGTTTGACAGATAAACAGCATCTCTCTCTAATACCCAAATTACTTAAACTATTTTCTTAATAAGATAAAATAAAAGCCTATAACATTAACCAGTATTTAATAGAGGCTGTATACACCAATCAGGCATAACATTATGACCACCTTCCTAATATTGTGTAGGTCTCCCTTGTGGTGACTCATCAGAGAATGGACATGGGCCTTCTGAGGGTGTCCTGTGGTGTCTGGTAACAGAATGTTGTTAGTCGGGGGCCTTTGGGGGGCCTTGATGGCTGCTGCCATCAAGGAGTGTCATTGCTATGGGGTGGGGGTGTCTGGTCTGGTCTAGGTGGGTGCTACATGTCTAAGTAACATCCACACCAATGAATGCCAGGTCCAGAAGTTTCCCAGCAGAACACTTAATTGTCACAAGATGGTTTAAATGTAATTCACTTCTCCTGTCAGTGGTCATAATGTTGTGGCTGATGGGTGTAGAAGCCATGCCTTTCAAAATGAGTTGCGCTTCTGAAAAAACACTCATCGGGAAGGCCTTTATGATCATTGTATCTTCAAAATAAAAGCCTTCAACACTAAGTAAGGACGTTGCCCTGAAGAAGGTTAGACTTTCAAAATAAAACCTCCCAGATGTTAAAAGTGGCTCATGTGACAGTTACACTTGGGCATATTCATACATCATATGAAACAGTTTACTCCACCACCTCTGATTATCAGTGGAATACTAGAGTCCATGTAAAACACAGTACCACTGGCATTGCCACAAAGTACAGAACAATATATTAATATTTAAAAAGTCATCTTTACACAGTAAACATGGATATTACACTGCCACAGTCATTTGTAAAGTTGTTTTCCATGAATATTTCAGCAGCTTTCTTCTCCTGAATCAGCGTCCCACTATTTCCCTCTCCCTCTCGCAGGCTGAGTACACCATACCCCCGTACAAGGGCACGTCGAGCATCCAAACCCACTGAACCAAAAAGCCATCTGGCTCCTTCTAATCCGCATCAGCACCGACCAATCCGGTGCCATTTACACAGATGTACAACGGTCCGAATTAGATGAGGAAACCAAACAACGTGCCGGGGTCATTTCACAGGGAAACATGGCGGGGGGGGGGGGGCTGTCGGCCTCCGGGACACAGATGCCAGGTTGTGACTGGAAGGTCATGACTTCAATGCCCAGATCCACCGGAGGAAACTGAAAATACTGAGCTGAATAAGGAACAAACAGGAGCAATTATGCACTTAACAATAAATATGCTGCATCGGAATAAAAAGCTAAATCTTTACACTATAAAAGAGCTCATTATTTTAAAGAAAAATGTCGTATTTTGATCCTAAAGTTCTGATTTATGAAAGGAAAAGGCTGTAAAACAAGTACAAATCATTATCTTTCCAGGAAGTTGGTTTATTAATAATAAAAAATGTAGAAAATCAAGCAGGAGTTCTGCAGCGAAGGCTCTGAATCACTTGGATTCATTAGTGTGCAGACTTCTGCGTTTGACTAGAATCCACTGATTGTAATAATGTTTCACACGTCTGCATTTAATGATGTATTTCCATAAATTTGGAGCTTTTTTATTTTTTATTCTTTGGCAGAAACGAGGAGAAAAGGAGCACACACACAGAAGCAGAAAACAGGAAAAAAAATAGCCGCAAAGGCCGAAGTGAAAAAGGTTGTTGGAGTATTTTAGGCAGCGTGCGTCCTCAGGAGTGACGTGAGCATGATGAGAAGTGAAGGTGAAGTAATAAGGTGGCCTCTGCGCTGCTGTCAGGAGGAGTGAGGCATCCAGATTGATGCCGGCGTCCCTCAGAGGTTTCTGACATTCATACGGCGTCATGCAGCCACGTTCAAGGACTCAAGGACTCACCAGGGCTCCTGGGACATGACTGCAAAGAAAGAGGATTAAAACAAATAAAACAATTATAAGAGCTTAAATAGATCTGAATACAAATACAAATATTCTATCTCTGTCGGGACCATAGACTGGATAAAGATGGAGGAACTGCTCCTCTAAAGAGAAGCCAAAGCAAGTAGAGCTCCCCCTGGTGGCTGGCTGCAGTATAGGTCATAAGCCCCACCCCCTCCATGTTAGTGGGCGGGACTTGGGCCAAACTAAAACACTAAAATACACGTCAAATATTTTTTTTCAAGGATGGTTTCTGTCATTTTAGGTAGTTAATATAATGTTGATGAATTTTCAAGTGTCAATTTTTTGGATAAGTTTTATTTTAGTTATTTGACGCTTTAGAAACAGGATGTGATATAATGGCGACTACCAGATGCCATGTTTTTTTAAAATGAATTTAACATTTCCTTGTAACTGGTGGAGGTAGAGCAGAGGGTATAGTATTAATTAAACTAAAACCCGAGTGAGTCTGGAGGAAGTGTGGGCGGGGCATCAATATCACGGCTCCACGTGGCTCCACCCTCGGGCCGCTATGATCAGATTCTGTCCCCAAACTTGCAAGATGGCGGCGCCCGTATCCCCGTGAAAATCGCGTCAGTTTGGCCAATGAGAGGAAGTGGCGACGTGGTGTCCATATTTATATACAGTCTATGGACTTTACGCTGATGACAGACTCTTGTATCTGATTTGAGATTATGGCTTGACGAGAACTTTGTGACATCGGTTTGCAAAGATGATGAGCAAGGTTAAAGAATATACCGTGATGGAAGTGTTACCGGCCACATTCAAAGTAAAGAACACTACTACTACAAGTCCCGTTTTAGTCCCGTATTATTGTCATGCTAACTTTGGACTCTCCTCCGCTGTTGCAGAGATTCAGGGATCTCTTTGTAGCTTGGTCGTAGACATTCAAGATTCTGCTTCTTGGTCCACGGTTGCAGCTTTGGAGCGGCAATTTAAGAGAAGTTGATCTGGGATTATGAGGAAAACACGTCGAGGGGTTTGAGGCTGAGGTTCCTGGAGCAAGAAGCATTAAAACCCAACAAACTTGCTCACGGCTTCTTGCTTTCAAACATTTTATGAACAGCCTGAAATTTTTTTAAGGAAAGTAAGTGCAATTGCGATGCATTGCCAACGTCTAAAGTTTAGTTTTGTATTATGTCCGCAACTCTGACTAAAACAGTACGACCCTTGGTGGACAAATTATTGAAAAAACTGCAGTTATTGTTTTCGATGTAATTTTTGCACTTGGCAAATTCATCCCGCGGGCCAGATTGGACCCTCTGGGCGACATGTTTTGGTCCGCAGGCCGTATGTTTGACACCCCTGGTGTAAAAGCAAGGAACAGAGAGAAAGAATAATTAAATGAATTCAGTGTAGCAGCAAGTAGCCTTGACAGACTTCCAAAGAAAAACAAGTCTAAAATAAAAACCTCAGCCTCCAACACCGAGATATTAATAACGGAGACTGACGTCTGCTCCCGAGTCTTCGCAATATCTCGCTCTAAATGTAAAAATACCGTTTGCTGCTCAAGGTTCATTCTAGACATTGTTTGATTCTGCAGAAAATAGACCAGACACCAACATGTCCAGCTCCTGTGTTCACTCCCGTCACTGACCATGGATGCCCACACACAGCAGCACCAAATCTGTTCAGCTGAAGTTGCATAACATCAAAGTATTGATGGGAAACCAGCGTTTTGTATTTTTGTTTGTTTTGTAGCTGCAGCGCTCTAATGTAATCCTACTTCTCCACGCAGCACATCTCCTCCTCTATGTTGTTTCAGGCCAATAAAATCCGGACGGTGTGCTGCTAAACGCTCGGTCAAATGTTATTTTCTGCAGACTGGTGAGTCACCGAGCCGGCGGTGGAGCGGCAATGACATTTACGGCGTGATTCGAGTGAAGAGGGAGAAAAAACCCAAAGTCGGGCCGCTCAGTTAATTGAGTTTAGTCCCATCATGCATTAGGAGACGTTCTGGTGATGGGTGACTGAGGCCGACGTACACGCACATAATTGGCATTTTTGTTGTCTGGGTCTTCTGGCTTTATGTGTTTTATTGCCCTTTTCTTCTTTTAAGTGATGCTGCTTTTGTCCTCGGCTATGTTTGTACCTTTAATGTGCGCGTTTGTATGCAAACCTGGAGTGTGTTTATTCTGGATACCTGCACGTCTCTTCTCGGAAGCTCCCGCTGCACGTCTGCACATCGCTGTCGCTTTGTCGGCTCTGCAGAGGCTCGTCATGTGTGTCCAGTAAATCACAGTAAATCTGCTGTTTGGCTTAAAACACATCAGTCAGTGTGTATTACACCCTCATCCTTGACAGAGAGAGACAAAGAGGGGGGCTCGACTGACTTCCTGGTTTCTGTGTCTGGATAAAAACCCACTGAGGTGTAGCTGTGGGGAAATAAAGGGAAGTTTAGAAAGTTTTGTTGTCCATATACTGCACTTCAGTCTTCATTCAGTAAAATAAAGGCATTGGCTAAATGTTTAGACTGGTGGAAACTACGGAAACGGAGGAAGAAGAAGAGGAAGGGTTGGAATCCAAGACATGAGGCATGACTTTAAGAAGAATCCATAAAAGACAGAAAGAAATCTGACAAATAGCAGAATTCAGATGCGGTACAGCTCAATAATGCACCAGTCAGCCATAGTATTACGACCACCTAGATAATATTGTGTATGTCTCACTTTTGCCACCAAAATGAGCCCTGAGCCGTAGAGGCATGGACTCCTCTAGACCTCTGAAGGTGAGCTGGGAGAGGTCGGGCTTGTTTGTTCCAGGACGTCCCACAGATGCTGGATTGGATGGAGAGATCAGAATCAGAATCAGAATCAGAATACTTTATTAATCCTTCAACAATTTCCTTGAAGGATTAATAAAGTATTCTGATTCTGATTCTGATTCTGATCTCTCCATCCAGATGTGGGAAATTCGGAGGCAAAGTCAACACCTTGAACTCATTGTTGTGTTCCTCAAACCATTTTTAATTTGATTCGTTATCCTACTGAAGGAGAACACTGACATCAGATACCAGAGTGGTGTGGTGGTCAGCACTGATGCCTCACAGCAAGAAGGTTCTAGGTTCTAATCCATGGGCCGACTGGTTCCTTTCTGTGTGGAGTCTGCATGTTCTCCCTGTGTCTGCGTGGGTTCTCTCCAGGTACTCCAGCTTCCTCCCACCGTCCAAAGACATGCTGGTTAGGTTCATTGGTGATTCTGAATTGACCGTAGGTGTGAGTGTCTCTCTGTGTTAGCCCTGTGATAGACTGGAGACCTGTCCAGGGTGGACCCCCCCTCTAGACCAATGACAGCTGGGATAGGCTCCAGCAGACCCCACAACCCTTCACATGACAAGCGGTTACAGATGATAAATTCATGTTTTTATTCCTTTTAAATTACATATGAAACCCTTTGGATTCTCCTAATACATGTTCAGTATTATTACAAGTGTTTGGCTGATTTTTATGTAAAGTCACTGAATACTTGTCATCTGTAAAGAAACTTGATGCTCATTCCCGTGGACCGCACAGATCCAAACAAAATGTAACACATGAGACTTAAAAATGAGTCTGTGTGTGGGTGTGAGGGGGTTATAACTAATGCAAGCCAGCTTCATCCCAGGAAGAGAGGAATAAAGCCTTTATGGCTCCAGAACAAGGCAGACTTGTCTGAAGATCAGTCAGATGGGATGTGAAGCATCTGTGATTAGTTGTAAATTAAGTAAAACTTGTTGCAGACTGTGTACACCTTTCATGGAAACAGAGATAACTAGTAGTGTTTAGGTAGGTGCTGCATGTCAAAGTGACACTTGGCAGAACTTTGCCCAAAGCATCACACTGCCTCCATGACTTGACCTAACCCTGGCGACATGTGATCAGCAGGTAAGCAACGAGTTCTGATGCTCAGATTCATTATTTGAGCTTTCTCCAGCCGCCAGGCGTCACCACGGACCGGTCTGCCAATTAGAGCTAAAGAAACAGAAACTGATTTGACCAAGACGCTGAGATTAGCCGGGCGAGGTGAGGGTGGAAGCACCTGGCAGATAATAACCGACCTCACACACAACACGCTGGAAACCTGCTGGGCCTTCTGCTTGTTGTTGCTCCGAGTTTCCAGCACACAACAAATGTTTCCTGTTTCCTGCAGCGGGAAGAAAATAACTTATTTACAGAGCAAGAGGAGGATGAGACTGCACTACACCTGCATTAATGGTCGACACAAACTCAGCTCTTCAAGTTACTCGTGTCTTGGAAACCTTTTTCTCAGAGCTCACTGAAGGCCAACGATACTTCTCCGTTTTCTCGTGAATGTGCATGTCCAAGCCAACAATGAGAGGAAAGAACATGTGCAGCTTGTGGTCTAGTTCAGGTGGAAAGCTGCTGAATTCCTTTCCTTAAATGGTCCTCAGAGTCCTGCAGCTCATCAGGGTTTCATTTGATTTGATGCTCCCTTAAAATCTCATTAGATAGACTTGTTTCCTTACAGGCTTACTCAGTAGTGTGGGGATAAGTCCATATTAATTATAATTAGATATATGCTAAATAAAAATGTAGACAAATGTATTGGCACTTTTATTTGTAGATTGTCTTCAGAATATTTTGTTTTGTTTGTTATAATGATTCATGTAAAGCTATACTAACTCCTTTAACTATTTATGTGACTTTAAAATATGACGAGAAAATAAATAAAATGGCACAAAACAAATAAATCTAATGTTTAAAGTAGACTCTCAAACATTATTTCCATTTATTTTGTAAGTTTTCCTCTTTATTCAAAGTGGCTACGGTGTAGTTTTATCTTTGCCCTTTGTCGCCATCTAGTGGATCATTAATTAAAAAGCAAGCTCTCCCTCATTGGCTTAATTTGCGATGTGCTCGTCTCTGATTGGCTGGTACAATTTAAACCGTCCGCAAAAATGCTCCGTACGGAAACATTCAAAGCTTAACGTTTCCGCCATACGTTCACAAATAAAATATATCACGCTAATTAGATTTTTTTAGCTCTATAATTTTACGACGAATAATACTATAATTTTAACATTTAGAAAAAATAAAAAATACGAATCCCGATTTATAAAGTCCGGGGATTAATATTTGAATTATGTTGTTTCTTTCCGGACGACAATAGAGAAAGGACCAGACTCGATTTATGGAGTTTCGAAGAGGAAATTTGTTGTGAGAGTTGCTCTCCGAGGCTGTTTGAGCACAATGGGCGGCTTTAGAGTATTTCTGAGCACGGCGCCGATCTTCTTGATACTCGAGCTGTGTCATGTTTGCTGTGACATAACCGACGGAAACACGGAACACCTGAAGAGAGAGCACTCGCTAATAAAACCATACCAGGGTAAGATGGCTCAGTTAGCATGCCAGCTAACCTCCTGTCTCTGACCCCTTCTCTTACAACCCTTCGCTGCCCTTTCAGAAGTTATTTAGCGACATTTGCAACGTTTAAGCTACATGATTTAGCCCGATGTGACCTTGTGGCGCACTTGTTTTTAAGTCATTGTGTAGATAATCGTGACACATTTTGATAAAACGCGCGTTACTGTTAGCAGTGAGGTCTGTGTCACGTACAAAACAAAAGTTAAGAGACACTGTAATGTCTGCAGTACGCAATAATAAACGACTTTAAAGCCGATAAACGTTGTCCTAGCAGCGTTTTTAGACGTTGTAGAAAACTAATCTTTGCTGGGATAAAGTGTCAGTGCAGGTTTTTCAATTTGGGATCTTAACAGTTATTATATTCAGTCAGTTTTAATTTATTTACTACGAAACTACTTACGCTTAACAACTTGTCTAACGAATTTGGAGACAATTCTGCTTAGTTTTGGAGACATACAGGTTTTATTCTGCTCTTCCGGTTGTCAGCTGACTTCCACTCATTTGAATATGTAAGGAGACACAACGTTAACGCCTCTAATACATTATTGTCACTGGCACATTACAGGTGTAATCAAAAATTCTAAAAAAAATAAAAATAAATGTATGTAAAACAGGCTTTCAGAGTTTCCTAAAGGATTTTTGTGTCCTATAAAATGATTTAGACTCAGTTCATCCACAAGGGAAATTGCGCATAAAAACACTCTTGAGAACCACAAGTAAAAAATAAAATAAAATATAAATAAAATAAAATAGTAAAAGTAAAAATCTAGTAAAATAAAATAAAATAGTAAGCAAAAAAGGAACAGGATTTGCATATGAACAAATGTACAAGAAATAGAGACAGAAGTAAATATATATTATTAATCCTTTCTATGTATATAAGGTGCAATAATGTGCGTTAACATTAATAACATATCTGTTACAAAAATGAATGAAATATAAAAAAAAAGTATTTTAAAAAGTATAGGTGGTTCAGTGCCGTCCACTGGAGTGAGCAAGGTTATTTTATTTTTTTTTATCTTTAGTGCCAGTGTGACATTACTGTTATTATTTAGTGACTTCATTTAAAAAATAAAAATAAAAATACAAAGAAATATGTAAAAGTACAGAATTTTCTTTTTTTTTTTTTTTTTTGGCCATATAATATGAATAATATAAAACATTAGATAAAGCTTGCATTTGAAATGTATTTACGTTTGTTTTTCTTTCTATACATCAGTACTTTTTTCATTGAAACAATTACTTTTTTTTGTCCAAAGCAAATTTAAGTTGAAAGAAGATTTAAAACGGTAGCGCCTAAAAAAGAATCTGAAGCCTCTGAATGTTACTGAACGTGTAAAGCAGGTTTCTGACTGTGGGAAGTCGAGTCGCTCGCTGCAGGTGCCTTGAGACGTTGCATGTACGTGGGTCGGGGGGGTGCTCTGAACACGAGGAGAATTATGTGTGTCAAATAAGACCTTGAACGTGCAACGGGGACAGGGAAGTGTTTGTTTAGGGTGTGTACAGAAAAGTTCAGGTGAAACTTTTGTCAGAAACGCATGTCAGCGCCTTCAGGGGTTTGTTCATTCCGGAAGGAAATCAACCCCAAGTTTACTGAAATACAAGTAAACATTAGACCTCGTAAAACTCAAATGTAGTGTAAGTAAAAATAAATAAATAAAAACAAACATAATAATCTTAAAATCCTCTGAATCCCTACCTGATGAATCTTGTCTTTATTTCACACCAACCAAATGTGTACAGCTGTTTTATTAACTGTTGCGAAACCACAGCTGTGCATATTTGCTCATAAGAGGCCGCCTGAAATCTAAAATGCCCAGCAAAGGTGTGATGATATTTACTCAGGAGGCGAGCAGTTATATATGTGGTGGGTTATTAATGTTTTATAGCGTGCTCCGGTGAGTCTGATGGTCGATGTTTGCAGGTGTGGGGAACAGCCCGACCAGTCAGTGGGACTACTGGGGAAACACGCTGGTGACGAGCTCATACGTCCGTCTCACTCCAGATGAGAGGAGCAAGCAGGGATCCATCTGGAATACTGTGGTGAGGAGAGACTGCGATAAAGATGAAACATGGAGCTTATTGTTAGTGTCTGTCACTCGGTCTGTATACGTCTACATCCACAATATCTGATCAAGACAAATACATTTTTTCAATGACGGTTTCTGTCGTTTATCCGTCTGAAGGTCTCAAATTATACACACCGTCCCATACTTTCAGATCCCTGGACATCCTACTTATTATAGCATGTGCCCGAGTCAATACACGATCAGCCACAACATTATGACCACATACAGGAGATGTAAATAACATTGACAATCTTGTGACAGTTCAGTGTTCTGCTGGGAAACTTCTGGACCTGGCATTCATTGGTGTGGATGTTACTTAGACATGTAGCACCCACCTAGACCAGACCAGGCACCCCCACCCCATAGCAATGACACTCCTTGATGGCAGCAGCCATCCCCAGCAGGATGCAGCCTGGCACAGACACACACACAAAAACACTTTAGGAACAACTAAAAAAAAAAAACATGAAGAACAGCACAAGGTGTTGACCTGGCCTCCAAATTCACTAGATCCCAAACTGATCAAGTATCACAGAGGCCCCTCCCCTCAAAGACCCCCCCACTAACAACATTCTGTTAACAGACACCACAGGACACCCTCAGAAGGCCCATGTCCATTCTCTGATGAGTCACCACAAGGGAGACCTGCACAATATTAGGATAATGTTATGCCTGATCGATGTAGATACCGACAGTTGTTGTGTTTTGTGTTTTTTGCTGCAGCCGTGTTACTTGAAGGACTGGGAGATGCACGTGCAGTTTAAAGTTCACGGGTCGGGAAAGAAGAATCTCCACGGTGACGGTATAGCTCTCTGGTACGCAAAGGACCGACTGCATCCAGGTAACGTTGTCTTATTTTTTCAGCCTGGGAGGTTCACTTCTTCAGTTTACGTTTGGTCACTGATTCTTCCTGAATGCAGCACTCAGGTGCTGCCCGCATCTCCTCATCTAACCAGTCCACTGTTATGTTTTAGAACTAATATTCACTTCATCTAATTAGTGCCACCAATCCTCCGCTAGATTAAAACCACTGACAGGTGAAAAACGTGGATGTTACCATGCACCTAAACCGTGTCGCTGACCAGGCAGCTCCTTCTTACACCAATAACAGCAGCTAGTCTCAAAGAGTGTTCTGTACTTACAGGGTTGTATTTGTAAGGCAAAGTTAAAACATGCAAACACGTACTGATGCAGCACTTACTGACAAAACTACTCATGTCCAACTCCAGTTTTCATTTCACTCTCTGTACTGTATTCACAACCTTTTTCATAATCCTCAAAGAACTGACATTTACCGGCACATCACGGTAAAGCAGAATGTAAACGTAAGCGCTGCCTTGTTCTCTCTGAAATCCTCCTCACTCCATCAGTCAGCCTTTTATTTCACCACGTCCAGATGTTTGTGTCTCACCATTTCAGCTGTCTCGACTTGTCCAACGCTCATGTGTCGCCTCATCTCTGCCCTCCACCCTAGGCTCTGTGTTTGGGAACCAAGACCACTTTGTTGGCCTGGCTTTATTTTTGGATACCTTCCGCAATGACCTCCATGGGATGGATGTAAGTGTGCAGAGAGTGTGTGTGTGTGTGCCCGGAGGCGATTGACCGGCTTGTTTCTTTCGCAGGGCCCGTGTTTTCCAACAATGCTCACTTCCACGGGCTGGCGGTTTTTATAGATACTTACTCTAACGATGATGCCACGGATGTGAGTGTCGGCTCAGGCTTTTGTTTTCCCCCCCACCTCGTCAGCACGCTGTCTCAGTGTTTTATTTTATATTTAAATAAAAAAAAGAAGCATGTGTTCAGAGCATGTTGACACTGAAAATCCCCTAAAGAATTTGTTTTGCCATAATTTGACACATTTGTTCCTAAAAAGACAATTTAATCCCACAATTTGTGGAGCATGATAGTTCTCTGGCTGCGCTGTCGTCATATTTGAAGATGTTTCATCGTATTTTTTATTTTTTTGTTTATTACAACAAAACCTGTTTTATGAGTTAAACCACCTTCACACTGCAGCTTCAAGTGTTTCATGTTTCCTGTCCCTTCAAATCTCCATAATTTGGGAAAGAGTAGGTTCATTTTTTATAGATGCAAAACGTGATCCTGCAGCGTGAAGGTATGAGCAGATAAGACCAGTAATCTATCATGTGGACATTTAACTTTTTATTTTTTTATTCACTCGTCCCTCCATTGTATGTTTTAAGATGAAGCGCGTGACGCCCGTTTTCCCAACATTTTCGTTGTTTCTTTCTTTTCCCCGTCGCCAGCGCTCCTTCCCGTACATCTCGGCCATGGTGAACAACGGCTCGGTGAGTTACGACCACGGGAAAGACGGCCGGTCGTCGGAGCTGGGGGGCTGCTCGGCCGAGATCAGGAACAGGGACCACGACACGTACCTCGCCATCCGCTACTCCAAGGGAAGGCTGACTGTGAGTGGAGAAGATCTGCAAAGCTTTCCTTAATTCATATGGGAAAAGGATTGCTTGGGTCGTGTTTTTATTATCATTATTATTTTTTCCAACCTACTTATTTATTTATTTATTGATTGATTGATTGATTGAAGACAAATAAAGAATAACACTTGCAGTACGTGGACTAAACTATTTCTTCCGAACTTTTCCAAGAGGAAGAGATGAGAAAGAAAAATAGAAGACTAAAAACAGAGAGAGAAGAAAATAATAATAATAATAATAATAATAATAATAATAATAATAATACTTTTTCCTCTTCTCATTATTAATATAATTAAATAAGAGAATTGTTGTCTACTTCAGTAAACACATAAACAAATAAAGAAAATAAAAGTAAAGATAAATAAAAATAATCAAATGTTCCTTATTTTGTTTAAATTAATAATAATAATAATAAATAATAACAATAAACAATATGTAATAGTACGTTTTTTTTATTCGGTTTACCAAATATCTAATCAAATATTATTATTAGAATTTTTTTTTTTTTTTTTTTTTTTTACTGTTGACTTATTTGAGTGCCGTACAATGAAACTGTCTTCCTCCCATATTTATTTTATTTATTTATTATTCTATTTATTATTTTATTTAAATATAAAATGTTGTTTTTTTATTTCTAACAGCGTTTCAGCTTTGTTAGAAATAAACCTGCACTTGTTTAATCGCTGCGTTGCGTCACTTACATCCTTTCTGTGTTCTGCAGGTGATGATTGACGTGGACGACAAAAACGAGTGGAGGGAGTGCATCGACATCGGAGGAGTTCGTCTGCCTACCGGATATTTCTTTGGCGCCTCAGCGGCTACAGGAGATCTCTCAGGTAGAGCTAGAAATCTGACAAAGACACTAAAGTCACATCATCTTCTACTTTAACCCATTTTAAAGTGAGTATGTGGCTTTATTGTGACATGCATTTCTGAACGATGTTCCAGACAACCACGACATCATCTCCATGAAGCTCTACCAGCTGATGGTGGAACACACGCCTGAGGAGGAGAACTTGGACTGGACTAAGATCGAGCCCAGCGTCAACCTCCTCAAGTCCCCTAAAGGTAGAATCACTGATACAGCAAAACAGTTTCCTTCATATCTGAAGGTACAATCTGACAGGATGAAAACACAAAATGACAACTTAAACATGACAAGGAAACAATCAAATCAGCTTTATCCACCAATCAGGCATAACATTATGACCACCTAAAACATTATTTATAGGTTAATATGCTGTTATGTTACTGGTCCAACCCCCTTGAGATCAAATCACGCTGTATGTGGCCCCCTGAACTAGAATGGCCCCACACTTTATGGAGTGGTTGGCATGGCAACTGGTGGTCGCCATTATGTCACATCCTGTTTCTATAGCGTCAGATAATTAACTAAAACGAAACTTAACCAAACAAATTGACACTTGAGCATCCATTAACATTATATTAACTACCTAAAATGACGGAAACCATCCTTGCAAAAAAATTATTTGACGTGTATTTTAGTGTTTTAGTTCGGCCCAAGGGGGTGGAGCTTATGACCTATACTGCAGCCAGCCATCGGGGGGGTATTTGCTTTGACTTCACTTTTGAATAGCTGTTCCGCCGCCCATCTTTATACTGTTTTCTCACATTGTGCTTATTAATCCATTGTCAATTTTCCTGGGACATCCTGTGACAAATACAGAGACTCTAGAGCGGTTGTCTACAGTACGAACAACCAGATAATCCTGGATCTCTCTTCATCCTTCACAGATAACATCGACGATCCTACTGGAAACTTCCGTAGCACGCCCCTGACCGGCTGGAAGGTGTTCCTGCTCCTGCTCTGCGCTCTGCTGGGAATCGTCGTGTGTGCCGTGGTGGGAGCTGTGGTTTTCCAGAAGAGACAAGAGAGGAACAAGAGGTTCTACTGAGCAGAGAGAGAAGAAGAAGAAGACGACGACTTATGGAACGGACTGTTTCCCAGATGACAGCTTGAGCACGTTCAATGTGAATTTTTTTTCTAAAGATTGTAAAAAAACAAACAAAAAAAACACGTTTATATCTTCGAAAGCACTGCGTCGCGGGTGAATTGTGGTAAATTCATTTGTCGGTAAGAAGACAGGTGCAGAACTAGTGGCGACCGTAAGGAGTGACCCTCAGCGCTGGTTTTGTGTCTTTGTGTTCAGGGTTAGAACAGATTTAATGTCTTTGCTTAACTGAATTTTTTCTGAGGATTGCGTCCACGCCTGCTTTTTGGTTGATCAGGTGTCTCGAACCTTTTTTTGTTTTTCTCTGCTGCAGGTGTGAAGCTGCAAAACGGTGACTTTTTTTTTTATATGTATAATTTTCGTCTTCCAAGCTGTTTTACCTGATTATTTATTGGAAGAGGAAAGTAGCTCCACAAACTGAGGATCTATGGCTGCTCTGTCAAAATACTAAAACATAAGTAACTCATATAAAGAACTAATTGGCGCATTGGCAGTAACTGATTTGCGTTTCTGACTTTTACAATATCCAATCTAAATCCTCAATTTCTTAAAAGTAGGTTTGGAAATAAATAGAAATCGTGTGAGAACATGAATGTATATTTCAGAAAGAACAAACAGCAGTAGATACATGTGAGGATAAATCATGGGAAAACAGTACTCGGTAACTGGTGATTCTAGCATTTCTGTCTTTGTCAATGTCTTGGGTTTTCTTTTGATAAGCTTTCTGTTTCTATAAGCTGCTCCCTCTCTTTTTTTAAAAAAATATATCTTTAGTCATGTTAACTTTCTCTGCTCACGCCCCCAAACCCAGCTCTCCAGTTTATTTCTACCACTAGAAAGAGGTTCAGATGCCATTCAATATAATGAATATGACTGAGTATCTTTTAAACTAATCATGAAGTTAATTGTGTCAGTGTTATACTCCACTTCTTCTGCTGTGTTTTATCGCAGATTAAAAGCTAGAGTAGCTAGAGGCTAGCATTAATTTGGACATGTAGTCATCGCCACCTCGAATAAAACACACATACTTCTTGATGCAAGCATTTTGTAGTTATTCCACCGTTTAAAGTCTGAGGCTTGAAAGAGTTCAGTTGACGCTTGCTGAATAACCTCGCCTCCTATGGGTTGAAATATTTTATCCATTTTTTTTTTTTGTTTCCAGGGAAGAGTTTGTTTTCGAGCAGTTTTATCCAGAATATGCCTTTATTTTTCTAGGTGTTTTCAGTCAATGATGCTGAATTGACTCTTTAATTCTTCAGTATAATGACGATTGGAATCGCTAACCGCTACGTAATTTAAGTGTGACTGAAAGCACACAGTGTTAATTATGGAGCCGTTCCATCCATAGAGCCGTGGGTTGATTGTTCACAGCAACATTTTCATTGTTCCTTTCCTTGATTCTTTGTCGTCGGTTTTGTTTCTGCTTCCGTTTCCACAGTGTTCCACTTTCACCTCTGTCCTGACCTTGTCGAACAACATTTAACATAAAACTGTTAAAAGCAAAAATGAGGATTTGATGGCACATTGGTATCTACTGAAATGGATGTTTTCTGTCTTTGGTTTACTTTTTTTCTTATGATGCCACTATTTGTTTCTTTCATCCATCCATCTGTTAGTTTTGTGATGAGACCTGAAATTGCCCCTCTCATCAGAAATAATGTATTAAAAATTCAAAAAATAATGTCCGACTGAGTTGTGGTTTGTTTCCATTAAATTTTTCAATTTAATGGAAATAAAAAGTGGAGTTTGATCGAAAATTTGTGCATCAGGCAATGACAATGAGTTGATTAAGTTGTTTAACTAGTTTGTAGAAGTAATAAAATAATACAATAATGAAAATAGTATAAATTGACTTAGGGTGTAAAGAAAATATTTAACTTACAGTGGAAAGAAATTAGTTTACTAATGTTTATCCTGCTACAACCAATGAAGTTATCATTAGCTAGCTAGCTAGCTATCTAAATTTAAAAATAAATCTGCAAATGAATTTGTCTTTGTCTTCTAAAATTAATATTAAACTTATTTGCTTACATCTGTCTGTAATAAATAAAATGTTTTTTAAAAGCTAACGTTTATTTGGAGTGTGTAAATGAGCCTCCATCAACAGTTTAAACTTTCTGGTTTGACCGTTAATGTGCGTGGCAACGGTAACTAGGGGCGGCGCTTAACTACAGATGTCCCGCCCATTCCTTCACCCAGAAGCTAATGATACTAGCTTAAAACACCTGATGCTACCTCTGCCTTTTAACGTAGCATGTAGCTACTATGCTACCTGGCAGTATGGGGAGTTTTGAGGCATCCCTTCTTCACTTCAACAAGCTAAGTATTCGCTTTTCACTGTCTTAAATGCTAATCATGTTTTTGTTTTTTTACTTGTTTTCTGGATGTTAAATGCTAAATTCTTCTGAGTTTTTTTTTCTGTTGTTTGTGCTTCATATTGGTTTAAACTGCTAAAAAAAATAGTTTTGCTGTGTCTCAGTGCTAGGTTTTTAATGGTCCCTGTCTAGTTCAAGGTCATTTAAATCTGACTCCTAGTAAAAGGCCCACTCTCAAATGTTTCACATCTCATCCAAGTAGCTTCTTCAGGTCTGAAATGACTAGTGGGAAGTTAAGGTTTTAATTTGGAGCATCTTTGCGTGGTGTACACTTGAAACTCGCATGATCTGTGCACCAAAACCTTAACTGAACTAGAATTCACCTGGTTGTGTTCTGTTTTTGCACAGTGAGTGTTAATCTAATGACCCATTACCAGCCAGAAACTCCAGACTCAAGGTTGCTTTTGCTTTAGCTTTGTTTTAGCTTTGTTTTTAAGGGTATACCATGACCAGGATGACCAAGAATCTTCACTAGCTTGTTGATGATGATGTTGTGTCATGCTGGATGCAGGAATTGGATCCCAGACCTTATACTAGGCATATCGGTGGAATCTTAAAATAAATCTGCACATAAATCTGACACTTGGCAAACAAAGCTCAAGGGAAACTGCTGTCACTGCTCTCCAGTGGTAATTTAGCAAGCAGAGATCAGCGCATAGTGAATATTTATTGTAAAAAGTATGCAAAGTATTTTGGAGGTTAGGCTTAAATGAGTTTTACAGTGTATTTAAGGAACACAGGCAAGAAGATGACTGGACAAGAGGTGGTGGCATGTATATATTGAGAATGAGGTGACTGACTGCGTGGGGAGGAAGCAGAAGACGTGAGGAAATTGTAGAGGAAGGGAAATAAAATGTGATGGGGCAGACCTTTCACCTAAGCTTAGTTAGTATGTTAGCAGGTAATCAGGGTTTTATCTTTATTCATGCATGTTTTTAATGATTACTCAAAAGAAACTCAAAATGGCCATTGGAATTGAGTCTGGTGCCTTTTAGCCGCCTCTTTTAACCACAAGGTGGTGCTATAGTGTTAGTTTTCATCCACTGACGGGTGTGTTTTTGTTTTTCTTGTCTGATAAAAAGTAGGTCACTTTTCATTTTTGTTTTGATCTAAAAAAAAAATAAAATAAAAGACTTAGCGACTTTCACTCATTTAACCATTTACTGTTAATTTTTTAACATTCTCCAGCAATTTTTAATTAACTGTTTAATTATTGGATGAATGCTCAAGGCTAAAAGTGATTATTGGAATAATTTGTGCGTTCAGAATCATTAAAATACAGCAGCATCATACATACAGATTTATTTTCAGCCAGTGTAAAGCTCCCCTCCTGACCCCCCCTGGGCTCCCACAGATCATATAGAATGAGCTTTCTGTGAGCATCCTCCATCGCTTCCTGCATGATACTAAAGGAGTGCTCAAGCACCTAATTGAATTTTCATTGTACAGCGTGGCTATACAGCGTGGTAGCCCGCAGACGCCACACGCATAGACTCTCAATCCAGCGCCACATTCATGCATTCATTGTGAATTCTCGTGTGTGTGTGATGGAGTTCAAATAGCCCACGGTTTACGCTTCCACTGCCACACCTGGAGGCCGTGATTGACTGGAAACGTGACTGACAGAGCGTGCTGTAGCCTTGGGGTCGATGGCCTACACCTCCCCACCTGGGCCTGAATGACATCTTAGTCACAGCACAGAGGGGACACATGTATGATTGAAGGGCTGCTGCAGCTAAATTCATCCGTATATCGTTTTGCGATGAATAATTGGTGTTTTATGGAGGAAATTACATAAATATATTTGTTCTATATAGAAAAATCACAAAATGAGTCTTTTCTCATTTTAGTTTTTAATAATACAACATAGATGTACGTTAAAAGTCCTCACCTTGTGAGATTCTGGGTTATGATGAATAACACTGAAATTATTTATGGTTTTAGAGCTGAAATAACAAGCTAGTCGAGACTGGGTCATGGATCGATGGTTGGGCAAATATAAAGTCATCATCTTTTCATCTGAAAAACTCAAGATTTAGATAAATAACTGGAGAAAATAACTGAAAAATGAATAGAAAATGGGAATATACTTTAAGGCTATGGAACACCAAGTCAAGGCTTGGTTGTTGGTCCGTTGGCGAGCATGTGGCCCTAGTTTTGGTAGTTTGTTTTGCACCGTTGACAATTTTCCAACTTTTTATTACCGTTTGTTTTGCTCTTCCTGGCTTCCTAGCTAACAGTAGCTCCTCTTCCTTCATCTCCTCCTTCCAGAGATAAACCTGCAGATCAAGGATTTTCTAGATGGTCCAAAATCACACATTGTAAAAGGTCTTTAAAGGTCAAGGGATGAGATTGTCACGTTTATACTGAAGTGAAGGTTCACTTACTGTCTTAAAAACCCAGCAACGAGTCTCTGACGTTAGCTCCAAGGCTATCCAGTCTTGTGATAGATAGTGGACAAGGTCGCCTCTGAGCTCTCAAACCCTGCAACACAGGCCTCTGATTGCGTCCGTAATGGAAATGGACGTCCAAGCGCTCGGTAAACTCTATTTAATAGCTTTACGCTCATAAATGTTAACATATCCACGCTATATGTTAATTTTCTCACAGAGCGTTCCAATTTAATTTCAGTCTCTGTGTTCTCAGTGTCCCACAAGATTCGCTGCTTTGCCGCTCAGTTGTTTAGCGGTGCCTTCAGTCGTCTGTCTGAGCTTATAAAGTCAGGAAATACCACGTCGTATTTAGCGGGTACTCGCCTCCGGGAGGTTGTCAGTAAATCTGTCACCTAAACTACAACAATGAAAACGGCACCGGTGGGTGTAAACGGAAAAACTGATCGTAAACTTCAGTTTGCTCTTGTTAGCTGCGTGGGTGTTACAACGTAGGCCACTCCAGATGAGATGAAGTTCTGTCGTGTGTTGAAGGTTTTGGTATTCTGGATATTAACACAGATTTGTAGGCACTTGAGGCTGAAGAAAGTGGAAAAGTTTTACTTCAAGAGAGCTGTGCCCGAGAGGCTGATTGTCTCAATCTAGGAGAATGTTCAAAACTTGGCCATGGCCTTTTCTGTCCCCTGGAGGAATCGCCTCCTGCATCCTTCAAAGCTGATGGGCTTAAATTAGACAAGACCGGTCTTGTGGTCTGGCGGGTACGTTTTAGGTTTCCATCAAGTGTCAGAAAAACAAGCCCAATCATTAGTAAGATGGATGATGTCACTTAAATATCTATAAGCTGGAAAATGTCTGAAGGAAAATTAGTTCAATTAGTTCAGAAACTCAAGAATGAGTTTAATCTTCACTAAAAGGGAAAACCAATCCCTGCCTCTAAAGGTGTACACTTAATGTTCACTCCTGTTAAATAAATAGATAAAAACACATCAGCTAAGTTGAAAGCCAGTAGAACTCCACAAACTATTAATAATTGTGAATGCGCTTTGACAAAAACAGTAGAAAACATTATTTGATTTCACCGTCTCCTCCTCCTTGTGTTGCTTTTTTGGATCCCAAAGTTTAGTTGATGCCCTTCTCAATGTGTGTTGCCCAAACAAGTTTCCACTATGGTGGCTGGTGCAGCTCTGTTTTGTGTATTTTAAATTTCCCTTTGACACCGACTGTCAGCACGTATATACTTTGATTCCAGCAGCACTCACTCGTAGTGTATGGAACAACTTTATTAGACCGATGCGTCTCGGCTCGTGGTTTCCATCAGGGTCATCAAGACAAAACACTGCAAAGGACGTTTTAAATACCTTGGTAGCAGGTTCTTGGTCCATTTTTGTATTAAAACTAGCACCTTATGAAACTAATCAAAGGAAAATTAATCACAAGCAAATTTTGTATTTATTTATTGGTTTAAAATCTGATGTTATAGCCTCACATCATTGATCTTGAACATACTGTATCTTTTATTCAGCAGATGTTCCTTCTGCCTTTGGAAGTTTATACGCTTGTTATCCACCTACTTTGATTGGCTCCTTCACCTTCCTTCAGTTAGAAACTACTGAACTATGGGCGGCACAGTGGTGTAGTGATTTGCCAGAAGGTTCTGGGTTCAAACCCGCCCAGTTGGCTGTGCCCCAGCCGGTTTTCCTCACGTACTCCAGCTTCCCACCGTCAAAAGTCATGGTCGTCAGGTTAATTGGAGATTTTAAATTGGCCATAGGTGTGAATGTGAGTGTAAATGGTTGTTGTTTTTTTGTGTGTGTTAGCCCTATTAAAGACTGTCAGCCTGTCCAGAGTGTACCCTCGCCCAGTGACAGCATGTATAGGCCTTAGCCCCCACCCTGCGACCCTCTAGGGCACAAGCATGTACAGATAATGAATGAATGCACTATGCAAATGTTCTTAAGCTGCATCTTTATGGATCATGAAGGGGGAAGAACAAGCTGTCGCACCCAAGTTGTGTCAGTACGGTAAGCTCTGCAAACTCTGTCTAGAGAAATCTTTTTTAGAGTATATTTGGTTTGCCTTTCTGGAGTGATGGAGCAAAAATTTGCTCCGAATTTTCAAAATTTAGAATAACTTTGAAAGACTGAGGAGATGAAACGTTAAAATTAATTACAAAAGATCAGAAGAGGCTGAAGCCTGATACGATCCAATCATTTTAGAAATACCTGGATCGGCCCCAATACCGATCAGGACATTCCTATCTTTTATAGTTGGAAATTGGAAACCTTTAGGTTTTACGCTGTTGATTGGACAAAGTTGTCCCTGGGACTTTGTGTATTTTACAATTTGCTGACAGTTTATAGACCAAACAATTAAGCTCCAGCTTCCACCCTGAATACAATGGACTTACCAGATATGTATTGTTTGTAACAGCCTTTTTTAACACTTGATGTGATGTCCACTTCACAAAGTCACAGTGGGCTACAATACTGTCTGTTTTTTCTTTATCTCTTGGTTTCCTCTGTCGTGTTGCTGTTTGTATGATGCGCTGCTTTCTATCCATCTTCTCGCCCCTCTAATTGTTTTCTCAGTTTGTGCTCCATCAGCGGTTGTGTTTGGCTAGAAAGCAGCAGGCCTGCAGAGTCTGACAGCAAATCTTCCACCCACAGCTCCCTCATGCCAACGGGCAGCTCTTATTCTAAGACAAAGGCGAAATCCACAGAGCGCTGTGTAATTTCCATATGTGTTCACTGTTATCAGCCGTCACATGTCTGCCATATGCCAACGAGTGCAACACTCAGCATCTCGCCTTCTCTGGCAGGGAATACAAAGTCCCTGTCTTGTTCAACATCTTCTTCAACTACACTACTCTTTAGTGTGAAAACAAGGCATGGTGGCGTTTAAAGACAGATTTTAAAAAGGTTCGTACCAACAAACATCTCTGGCTGTTTACATTTCCTTTAGCTCGTTCAGTTGCAGGATAAATTCATCAATAAGAACTCGGGCCTTGTTCAGATCTGGTATTAACATCCATCCTGGGTAATCTGATTGCAAGTGACAAGTTCAGATGTGAGCACACCCAGGACACACTTTGAGTAATCCGATCTTGGACTACATGTGGAGGTGTTCTGGGAAGCATTTGACCTCATTCCAATGTGTCCTTGGACCACCTACTCAGCAGGGGTGCTCTGTGTCAGCGCTATGCTTAGTCATTCATTCAGAAAAAATACACAACCACTTTTATAAATGGTCGGAAAAAAGCCGGTAGCCGTTCACTAGAGGCAACGGCTCTTACGGCAGGGGTGTCAAACTCATTTTAGTTTGGGGGCCACATATAGCCCAGTTTGATGTCAAGAGGGCCAGACCAATAACACGATAGCGTATTTACCTATAAATAATGACAACTCCAAATATTTCCCCTTTGTTTTAGTGCAAAGAAGAACATTATGAAAGTGTTTACATTTAATGGCTGGACATTTCTTAAGAAAAAGAAATGCAAGTTCTAGGTCTCAGTGTTGTGTTATGTCATGTCCACAACTTTTACTAAATCTGCGTGAACCCTAGGAATAGCAATTTACTTTTATTGAAAAAAATGCAGTTAATGTCTTCAATGTAACTTTTGCAATTTGCAAATTCATCCTGCCGGCCAGATTAAACCCTTATGTTTGACACGTATGTCTTACGGTATTTGACTTCACCACAAATGATGTTGGGTTTTTTTACATTCAGAGAAAACTGAGATCGGATCTCGAGTGCTGGCTGGAGACGAAGGTGGAGATACATTTAATACCAGATGTGAACGCAGGTTCTGAAAGCTGGTTACTTGTGATCAGATTGCCCACGTTGGATGTGAAATTGCAAGGTCTGAACGGAGCCAATGAGTCCTGGGTCACATTAAGGACCACCTACTCAACGGTGTCGCCTCATTCATTCAGAAAAAGGACACACAACCTCTATTATGAATGATCACCTGAACCCGCAAAAGTCCACCAAGTGTCTGTTCGTTAGCATTTAAAGCCTTTTAGTATTTTCTTTATCCTTGTAGCTGTTATCAAACCAGTGAATAAATCTAAACAAGAATTAACTAATGACAATAATTCTGTCATAAAACAGAATTGGCATATGGTTTATTAGCAATGTGTTGACTATGAAGAGTAGCCATGTGGAATTATGAGCGGTGTCTTTATTAACCTTTATTCCCAGAGACTTTTCTTCTCGCCATAGCAAGGCAACAAACTGAGGTGGTTCTGAAACAACAGCAGGTAGAGATCTGTTGGAGACAGCAGCTGTTTACACAATACTCTACTCCTGCACCCTAAATGATGTCAGTATCAATATCAATAAGTGTCGGCTGGCGACACATGTGGAGACGCATTGTAACGCCAGGTGTGAACACAGGCACTTAAAGCTGGACACTAGGGTTTAAATCACCCAGGACAGATGTTAAATCAAGGCCTGAACAGGGCCTTATCTGAACTACCGTAAGGATAACAAGTTTATCCTTCATACAAAACATCTGCATTTAGATTCAATTAAATTTTATTTATATAGCATCAATAAGAATCCAAACTGTCTAAATCCAGTGCTTTAAACCCCCAGAGTAAGCACTAAGGTGACTCTGGCCAACACAAAAAAAAAACCTTTTCAGCCTTTTGAGATCAGCTGAACTGGTTTACGACTGATTTTCCAATACGTATCTGTTCCTGCTGATGTTGAGCAATCTGATATTTACAATGGGATCATAGAGGTGGGCTGTGTACATAGGAGACACCCAGATACGATCTCCTCGTATTCTCAGGTCTCTGGTTTTATTAGGCCATTGTGGGGAAATGTTACAAATCAATGAGCACGGCTGCTTTATGACATTACTGGATATACAGGACTGATGAATCAGTGCAGCGCATTCATCCATCACTTTATTTATTTCACAAGATTATTTTCATCTATAGATGGCCTCTCAGCTAGGTTTCCAGAAAACATAATGCTCTATGTAACAATAGGTATATTGATATTGCAGAAAGAAATGATGTGGAGGGTGATATAAGATTTTATATGTGTTTGCCACCGGTGCTTCCTGCACATTCTAATCCTTTATGAAGAAATAAAACTCGTAATATTGCAAATTAGCTGCAGAGTATGGTGGGAGCTGGAGCTTGTCAAGTACAAAAGTCAATTGACAATTCAGCAAAATGATGGACTAGAACTGCAGACGTCAAGGTTTTGTCTTTAACAAGCTAGTCTCGTTTCATTAATTAAATACGACATGTGTTAATTCACGTACTGTGTTTAAACAGACTCTAGTAGCCCATTTTTTTGTTTGCGTACGTCAATGTCCTGATTCTAGAAAGCTGGAAGAAGTCCTTTAACCACTCATAACTCATTTTGTGTTCTCATGCCCATATAAACACACTTGTCGTCCTCTTTCATTTCCTTTCCATCCACACCATTTCTCTTCCCACTGATTGACGACCTCAAGTTCACCGGGCCTTGAACCGTCCGTTCTCTGTCATGCCAACACCTCCCTCCCTTGGTTGTTTCTCCTACCGCTTCATGCTCTGACTTACATGTTAGCATACACTCCGGCGTCTACAACCTAAAGCTGTGACTGAGCTGTGCCTTTTGTCTGTGTCGACAAAAGCTCTCAGTCGCCAAATGAATGGCAGTGAAAGTTGAATAGCTTGCCGGTAAACCTTGACTGCCCCTTGCTTTGCTTTTAGAAACATAAAGCAGCTGGATAAGCTTTTGCTAATGGAAAGTGAAGGAGAAAATGGGGATTCAGATTGCTTTTAGAGACGTAAAACAGGACCACTATCAATGTGGGTTTTGTGGTTAATGCTGTGTGAGTTTTTAAATGGTTGCTGCAATGACCACAACGTTACTCCCTCATCTTCCAGGATATTTTTGTGTGATATTTTGCTTCCATTTCCTCTAATAATATTTCCAAATATCAAAGGTTTTTGGCACCAGGTTTGGTTCTACAGTGTTTCCCATCGTCTTCCAGGAAGAAATGTGGTAAAATCCTGGTTGATGGTGATCGGCGATCGTTTGGTGAAATCAAATGGAAGAAAAACAACAGTAGAACTCAGGGCTATGTTTAATAGTGAAAGTAAGAGCATTTCCACACGTACAATGTGAAGGGAACTCAAGGGATTGGGACTGAACAGATGTGTAGCCTTAAGAAAACCACTAATCAGTGAGGCTAACCTGGAAAAAAAAAGGCTTCAATTTGCTAGAGAGCATAAAGATTGGACTCTGGAGCAATGGAAGAAGGTCATGTGGTGTGATGAGTCCAGATTTACCAGATTTGCAATGCCACAGTAAATTTGTGCTGTAATCAAAGCTAAAGGCGGTCCAACAAAATATTAGAGTGTGTGAACTCCTTTATTTATTAATTAATTTATTTATTTTTTTGGCCAGACAGTGTATTAAGCCACATTTTGAAAATTGTCTTAGTCCTGCTTGATAAGAAGAACCAACGAAGCTCCTTTAGCCAAGAAACGATCAAAGAAATGGCATGAACTTTTAAGATGATGAGATGAGACTTTTTTTAATCCCCATGGGGAAAATGAAGGCGTTAATTTAAATTTAAGCAGCAAGATGGTGCAAAAATAGGTAAGTTAGAAACAGAATAGAATAAGGTAAGAGAAGGAGAACTACATAAAAGTGAAGTATAACTACAGCTTGGTGAAAAACCAACCAAAGGTAAATAAAAGGCTGAAGTGGTAGCTGCTGAATATACATAATTGACATTCATGAATATCATGAATAATGACAAATTCCAATAGGAGGACTGCTCTTTGAAGGAAGACATACAGTAGGGGAAGAGCACTGCACAACGGATAAAAGATAAGAAATTATAAATACAGAGGCTGTATTCATGCTTAGGTTTCTTTACAAGTCAGGGTGTTATTTAACCTTGGTTCGTTTCATGTTTACAGGAGAATAGGGACAAGGTTCTGACACGCCGTCCACACTACGTTCTAACAAACATTTTTGTGACTGATTGAAAGTGGTGCATCAGCAGTGAACTGGTATTTATGCTGTTCTGTGGTTCCTGTTCCAGAGTTCTGTATATGAACGCTTGATCTAGCATCTGGAAATGTGTAGAAAACAACTTTTATGGTTACATAAATATATGGTAGCCGTATCGGTCTGAGGGTAACGCGTGTTCACATTTATTCCAGCACAGAGTGTAATTGCTGCATTCACACCACAAACTAGTTGTGAAAGCACCTCAAGATTGGAAGTGGTACTGAAGGACTGAGCAAAAGTAAAAAAAATTTGATTTAAAGTAAATATAACGTCCTAAATTTGTTGTTAAAAACATCTACAAATTTATATGAAACTATGAACTGGTTCTCAGTTAAAAACAGGTCGGTATAGTCAGAGCTCTTCAGTCCAATAAACCACCCACACAGCTTCCTCCTCTTCCTCCTCCTCTGGTTCCCATAAATAAAAAGAGGTAGTAAAAAAAACAAAAACGTAATCTATTGAATTACGTTCGACAGCTTAAACTCGGATCACGACCCGACCTTCACTGTCAGGGAACTCATGTCAAGACGACTTAATGCAGGACCAGGACAGTCGCATAAATCGCAGCATTAATGCAACATTATCTGAGCAACAGTAAAGAATTTATAGAGGGGTATGTATCCTTTAGGGAAGACAGGGAAGCTTCACTGAGCTCCAAGCTCTTCATCAGTGTGGTTTCCTTACCCTCCAGCTGGCTTTGGGAGGACAGTTTGTGTTTGTTTGCCATTTTGTGTCTGAGTTTCCAAATAGGAAATTCATGTTTTACACACACGTCAAGCTGTGAGCTGACCAATGACAACAACAGTTCCTCCTGTACAAAATATATATTTGTTGCCTTGTATATAGGGTCTAATTTACTCCGCCATGGCCTCATAACAAATTGGAAATATTTTTGCACGTTTCAAACAACGTTGTGCGCCCGTATCCCAAAGATTCTCAATGGGGTTAAGGTCTGGACTCTGTGGTGGCCAATCCATGTGTGAAAATGATGTCTCATGCTCCCTGAACCACTCTTTCACAATCTGAGCCCCATGAATCCTGACATTGTCATCTTGGAATATGAACCATTGATGGAATAACCTGGTCATTCAGTATATTCAGGTAGTCAGCTGACCTCATTCTTTGGGCAACATAATGTTGCTGAACCTAGACCTGAGCAACTGCAGCAACCCCAGATCATGGCACTGCCCCCACAGGCTTGTACAGTAGACACTAGGCATGATGGGTGCATCACTTCATCTGGAGTTGGAGGAGACTAAACCAAACACGATGAAGATGTTGCTGTGTGGAAAGTAAAGTAAAAGTCATTATTTACTGGTTTAGATTCAATTAAAACCATAACATTACTACACAGGTGCCTGATAGAAATTGTCACAATATTGTCAGAAACTTTTAGTTTACAGTGACTTGTAGTATCTTTAAAAACAAGTTTATGTGGTTTATAACAAACACACTGTCAGTGCAATACTACTCCATTAATTACGCAGGATTTATTTTAGGAATGCTGAAAGATTTCCTCTGACAAAGAACTTGATATATGGTTAAAACAGACAAAAAAAAACAAAAAAAAAAACGATGTGCACACATTGTTGGAGACCTTTGACCTTTGAGACAATTTATTTTCTCGTTGAACATAATTTCTATTTGATTTACAATTTAAAGTTATCTCAGCGATGGAAATACTGCCTTCAC
Source organism: Chelon labrosus (assembly GCF_963514085.1). Taxonomy (NCBI): domain Eukaryota; kingdom Metazoa; phylum Chordata; class Actinopteri; order Mugiliformes; family Mugilidae; genus Chelon; species Chelon labrosus. The sequence goes on from NC_140358.1 coordinate 27,729,347, forward strand.
AAATCATTTATGACACAGGAATTAACACCATAATCATAAATTTTAACCCGTGAAATGTTCAAAGTCCATGAATCACCTGTCACAGCACAGCTCACCGCTTTGACCTTGACTCGCCTCGGGGAAACCGCCAGAGGAACGTGAAAGGGAAACCGTTTCAGTTCGCACTAGAGTGTTAACAGGACAAAAACTACAACTTAGAAGGATAGTGATTTATTTACATCCCGACAGATTAAAACCAAACGAAATATGAAAAAACTAAAAGTATTTTTTTTTGGGGGGGGGGGAATAATAATATTAAAATTTAATTATCCGAAAAGTCTTTTTATATGATAGTATATAAAAAGAAATATTTGTAAAATATCTAATAACTAATGAATAAAATATTATATAATATCAAAATATGAACAAAACATATATTGTTAAAGAGTTTAAATTTTGGCTATATTAAATTTTTGTGAATGTTTTTCTAAAGTTTCTTTTAGCTTCCCTCTTGTTTTTTTCTTATCTTTTTCCTCCATCTTCCACCCACCCCTTTATTTATCTTTTCACTCCCCCATCGCCTTCACCTCCTTCTTCTTGTGTCTCATTTCCTTCCTCCCCTCTTCACAGTCGCCCTTCCTCCCTCTTCTTCTCTTCCACCACTCCTCCATGATCTTTCTCTCACCCTCTGATTGTTTTTCCCTCTTTTCTTCTCCCTTAGTTTAATCTCCACCATTCTCCACACCGTCCCTCTCTGTTTCACTTCCTCCTTCTCTTCCTACACTGTTTCCACTCTTTTGACCGATAGCTCTCAGGAGTCAAGTGTGTGATCGACAGACGACAGATGTTAACAGCAGGTCGCTCTAGATAAACACAACTCGTCAATCACAGACAAACGGAGTCGACCAATCACAGCCCGGCTCAGCAGCAGACTGTCGGACTGAAGAAGTCAGGTGGCGACAGGCCGGCTGCTGACCGATGGATTTGACTGATTCCTCCTCTTTCCTTCCATCAGTGGAAGCCAAATGTTATCTTCTGTAAATGTGCTGATATTTGTTCTTCGCAAACTACAGGAATAAATCTGCAAGTGGTCTACTTTAAGGTCTTAATAAGATTACAAATTACAAATATGTCATTAAGAAACTACAATGAGTTTGACTTTTCTTTTCATATGAACTCTACATTTGTTTACGTGGAGCTGCCTTTCCTGAACCTGTCTAGTCACGTCTGTCAGGTTTTGATTTGGTACATTTGCCGTCGTCCCTGAAGTGGTGCTTCGGTTTTGAGTGGCTGGACTGGTTTTCCTTTTTTTTTACCAAGAGTTAGACAGATCATACAAATCATATGCCCGAGAATGGTGTTGTTTTGGGGATTTAAAATGGGTAACATATTTGACTTTTCTCCTTTTGTGCTTCTTTGAAATATTTGACAATTTGGCCTCTGGGTTTGCCGATTTTAAAGGGACTAATAATAATTACTAATCATAGCGTGAGCTGAAACGTGTCAACTCCTGCCAAGAGGATCAAAGCAGCTTTAATCTTCTCCAAAATATTGCTTCGGTTTAAGTTGCTGATAGATTGCTAATGAGTTGGCACCGAGTACTGAATTTGGTTTTACACTATTATGATCTGTTAGGTATGTGTTCACTGGAACTACGATAGCCTGCGGGTGAGAGAGTACAAATCTCAGCTTTGGTAGAGTGAACACACAACGAGTCCTGGGTCACATTAAAGACCACCTGCTCAACAGGGCTGATCTGAGGAAGAGGAATTTAACTCTTTCATTCAACCACTAGTAGAAATGATCACATGAATACGTGATGTCTGTTCATTAACAATGAGAGCCTTTTAAAAGATTCTATTGTTGTTTTTACCTTTATGATCAGGTATTATGGTTTATACAAGAGCTTTCAGGGTTTGAGTTATAGTCTGAGTTTTGTGCAGGTCGAACTAAAGTCAGAGCAGAGATTAGCACACACCAAACAGCGCTGTTCATGGTTCTGAAACAGCAGTGGAGATCAATTTGACAGAAGCCAACCACCATGCAATAAAAAAATCTCCAATAAAATTACATATCCAAAGTAAATATGGATCATCAAACGGCTAAATGTAAATCTAAAACTTTATATTTGAACAGTCAAACACATTCTAAAGGCTGCGTCCAACTTTCCAATTTGGGTCAATAAGTCCAGTTTTCCGGCCGTGGTTTGTCTGATTTCAGGATGATTGAGGAAAAAAAAAAACAGCTTTGATGGAGGGGAAAGTGAGAGGTGTGGCGGTGAAGAGGAGGGGGGGGGCTGTTAAATCGCAGAGTGTGAAAGTAATCCTCTAATGACACCCCAAAGTGAGAGTGTACGTCTTCAAAGAGGAACAATGCGATGAGTGAATAATGAACAGCCGTGTGGTCCCGATTCCTCTCTCGCCTGCAGTTGAAGCATTATTCCGTAGTCGTAATTTTTGCAGAAATACGAATTTTTGAAACCGAACAATGGCGCCGTTGAAACCGTGAATGTTTGCCTTTGGGGAAAATAGTGCAGCCTGATTGAAGAGGCTGTAAACGTGAGACAATTTGTGAAGTCTGTCTTCTTGTTTCTGTGCTAAAAAAAAAAAATGATCTGACATATTTTTCCTTTTAAAGCGCTTCTTCAGCGAGACAGAGACTTTTCATTTTCAGCAAACAAAACTAGGGTGAATACACGGAGGAGGGGTCTAAAATTGTTTTCCTCTGAAGCAAATTTATATTTTTCGATTTCAGAGACGAGCAGACTGACGCAGCTGAAAACATAATTTTGACTGAAATGACCTGCACACACGGTGCACGCTGTTCACAGGCAACTGATTTTTTATTTTTTTATTTTTTTCACAAAGGAATCATAAGATGTAAGCAGCGTCAGCATCAACACGGGCTCCCAGTGTTTGGCCCCCATTGTTGTGGGCTGGGGGCTTGAAATTTGAAAAGGCCTGACGTGGATATTTCATTATTTGTCTCGGCAAACTCTTCCAAAGAAAACCCTGAAACTGTCTGAATTGAGTGGCTGAGTGGGTATTGATGGGTGGCGGATTCCTAAACTTCACTGTGCTGAGATTAAACAGAAGTTTAATTCATATTTTGGACATTTTACTCCGACTTGCTGAAGAAACGTTTCCAGGGGAACCCAAAAAAAGTGACGATAAGGCTCAGAATACATGATTAAATATTATTAAGCCGTCAATCTCCAAATGGATTGTGTATGTTGTCAGAATATTTAAACTGATATGCTAATCCAAAGCAAAAGGCTTACGAGGAATCATACGAGCTGAATGAAAGCAACTGATAGACTGATAGTGCTGAGCTCTCTCAACCATATTAATCCTCTATTTTTTTTTATACTAAAAAAACCAGGATAAAGTTAATCATCTTACATCTGAATTGTGATTTTAAAAAAGGTAATTCTCCACTGAATCGTAAGCTGGGCTAAAATGAGTTATGCCTGGAGCAAATATCTTTTATTGTAGCTAGCTAGCTGAGCAACTGAGACAGAAGTCCTGCAAATTGATGTAAAACATAAACTTATTAATAATTTCAAATACAAAACTAACTCGTGCCTACATTTTGCACCAGCTGCCAGCATTTAAAGATAAATCAAGCACAGTCGTTAAGAGAATAACTTCTCAGAGTAATTTATTTTAAAAGATATGTCATCGGCCAGCACTGATTTGGCTTTTTGAAATCCGGTGATTCAGTCAGCTGACAAAAATTTCTTTTAATCGTTTCTATTTAAGCTGAAACGATTAGCTAAGACAGAAATTCAATCGGCAGCAAGTTCACTTTCAAGTTTTCTTACTCTTCTAAGTTGCCGTGAATTTAGTGGAATACCTAAGAGGGTTTTAGACAACGTCGGCTGCACAAAAGCTATTTGAAGACGTCATGCAGAGCTCTGGGAGGATGTGGTGGAGAAAAGAAAACATTTTATTGACGACTTTTACAGCTCCTGTGTAGGAGGATTTTTCTATCCTGGTAACAAAATCAACAGGAAAAAAAACAAAACACAACACAGCACCCACAGCTGCATTTATCAGCTACTAGAAGCTTCTTTAAAAAAAAAAAGGACAGTATTGGCACACATTTTACACACTTGCCAGTTCATTAGGCGTTTTGTTGCAGACAGTCGGTCTGGAGTCTCTTTTCGTCGGGAACTGATTATGCTCCAGCAAAAATCTGCCTGGGAGTCGAATCGTTACAGTTCAATACTTCTACAAACCACAGCCTCCACAATTAAAACAACAGCTGAATGAACAGCTCCCTCAGTTATTTGAAACTAATGCTGAATACCAGACCCGTCAAGTTCCTGCATCACTGCTATATTAGAATGTTTTCACTAATGTACCTACAGTAATGAACTGGCGAGTGATTGTATGTCGTCACTTTTAAACAAACTTCCAGGGAGCTTCTTTAAAAACCGAAATGTGTCATCTCCACTGGAAGGAAGTTGCGCAAGTTTGATCTCGTCCAGGAAGCTTGAGAGCCGGATATCTGTTGCTAATGAATTCTATAATGTCAGTTATGATACTGAGAACTCACTCATTCAGGTACTTTCCAGATCTCTGGAAAGTGTTGGTAGAACCAGAAAAACATTCGGCAGTTGTGTTTTTAACCCAGTAATGATAGTATCTCTGGAAAGGCATGTTGTGGACAAGTTTTTTTTGTTTGACTGCTTTTAAAGAGACAAAATACTTGATTCTATCTACTAGTTTAGCCAAATTTCAACATCTATATATCTGTCTACCAAATCTGTTCGCTTGTTTAGATCTTTATTTAGCACAGGGTTGATTAAATCTTCCTTTTCTTGGCATTTTAGTTGAGCTGTACATTTTAATGTACGGTACGTGTATTGTTAATCAGGGGTAGGACTAAAGAATAAGGAGGAGTGAAAGCTTGGAGTGTTAGAAAGATTAGGAAGAGCCATCCAAAGAAAACGGAGAAACCAGAGATTAGCTTGGATATGGACAAATGGCAACACAGGGAAGCAGACTGAAGGAAGATGAAGGGAACCCGAGCAAAATCGCTTTCTTTCATGGCGTCAAACCGACAGCTCCCATATCTCAGCAGGTTTGGACAGACCCGCCACGCCTGAAAAAGCGGCGTTGCCAAAATACTTACTGTCGATATTGTCTCCGAGCTCTGGGGGGGATCAGAACCAACTTGTCGACATCTAAGCTCTGTTCTGCAGAGCATCAACAATGAACAATGAGGCTCATTTCTCAGAGGGAAGCTGAATATTCATGTTCGGGAAAGGCTGTAATTTAGGGATTGGTTGTCGCAATCCAGCCTAAAATGAAATGTTAAATCCTGGTGACAAGCTGTAATGTCTGGGGTGTCAAAGGGCGGGGTAGTTAAAACAAAACACAAAAAAAAGTGTAAGTTGCTTGAGCTGCGTTTATTTCTCCTATTGTTCTACATCCATGGTGTAATTTTAAGACTTAGATAACTTAAATGTAGCAGGGAAATCACCCTCTGTTACACCAGTGTTGCTCGTTTTACTGCTCTTTTTGTTGCCTTGGGATGATAAGTTAACCTTAAGTACTAAGGTTGCATCTTGGATCTTTAAAATAGACAAAAGATATAAGATTTATATCAATTCCTGTATCGGAATATGAGTCCAGTAACCCGCCATTTGGATTTTATTATGAGGCGTGTTTCAACCGATACAGAGAAAACAAAAAACTCTTTACCCAACTGGATCGTCCTGCGACCAATCAGAGCTAAATAACCTCAAACAATTTGATTGGCCTTTGCAGGAGAATAATGCATTCCCAACGAAGAGACTCCAGACCAGTTTACCTCCGCCACATGAGAAAGTTGATCTGGCTTCCAGGCTAGGATAACACAATGTTCACAAGATCTGCTACAACATGTAGCATGACTGTCACTCATGCAGTTTAGAGCAGTAAAGTGTGTAATTTTCTGTAGCTACAATTTCCCTAGTTCTGGAAACACCTCGCCTGTAGGCTACTGGCAAACACACACACAAGTCTGTAGTCTCCACATTCAGACAAGCTTGTATTTGTCAGTTCATTATATACACAATAGTGAATGTATTTACCATAACAGTACGGCACTTAATTCCCCTTCATGACTGTTCTAATGTTCAGTTGATGTAGAAGCAGCGTCAAAAAAGGTGGTGATTCACCTGGACGATCGTTGTGGAGGATGCAGTTTGTGGTGCTGTTAAACTGGATTCAATTAGAAGTGTTTCTGTTGTTGAGCCTAGACCACTGATTAAAATGTTAAAATAATAGGAACATGTGTCAGTACAAACCATGACACAGTTGAATCAGTTATTTGAAACTGACTCACCCTCTGTATGCTGAGTTTTGACTTTTGCCGTAAGAGGGCCAAATCTGAGATATCTCAGATCATTTGTTCCCTCAGCGGTAGGGTTCCTAAATAAGCTGTAGACCTGTCCTGGCACCGTAGGATACATATATGGTAGGGCTTTGACTTTTGCCCAAAAATCATATTTGAAGTTCGTTTGTTTATTAATATTAAAATTCGAATATATTTGAATATTTATTAATTATATTTTGACCATTAAATGTCTTCAGTAAGACTGATATTGGTATCAAACTTAAGTTCTATATGTTCTGTCCACCAGAGGGCAGTGTATCAGTCAATGTTAATAGACTACGTGCACGAAAGGCTGAGTATTTATGCGTGTTAAAATTTTTATTATTAAGCAAACAAGATATGCAGTGTCGTAATGAAGATGTAACGAGCAGAATATAACAGAAGATGCTGTTACGACACAGTTAACGCTCCATCGGAAATACACAAGCTTACAGGAACCTTTCGTAAGCCAATGATGCTTTCGGAAGAAAAACACTGTCACACCAGGCGTGAAAAAAAAAAATCGGAATCTGAATTGAAAACAACGTTTACAAGCAAACACATTTACAAAAAATAATTCCCATACAGGTTCGAATATTAAGAGATCCCTAAAATTCGTTCGAATATCTTCAATTTTTAAAATAATCGAATTATATTCGAATAACGAAGTTCGGAGTCAAAGCCCTAATATATGGTCATGATAACTCACCTGATGACATTTATTATTTTACATCTATATTTCTATTGTACTGTACTGTTTTATGGTATGAATTTGGTTGTTGACTGCTGTTGCAAATCAAATTGCCCAGATTGGGACAATAAAGACTTTCTAATCTAATCTTCTGCTGAATACCAGAACCTTTGTCAAGAGAAATAGTTCAGGACTTTTACATTAGAAGGTTTTTACTAGTGCACCTAATGAACTTCCAAGTGAGTGTATGGCAAAAAACTGTTGACCTTGAAAACAGTGCAATAATGCGTTCTAATGTAAGGTTCATCCAAGCTGAATGATTTTATCTAGCTGCTAGAACAGAGTACAGTTTCATTCATCTTAGGCAGCGTCAACCGGCCATGAAGATGGCTTGCAGATAAAAGATGGAAGAACCCTCTGTGACGTCTTCCATAGGTTTCCCTGGCTTCCTCTTCCTAATGCTGCATTCACTCTACGAGCGACAAAAACTACAACTACGAGTGAGCTACGTTATCGCCAAGTTGCAGTTGCACCACAGTTCAAGCACTCGTTGACGGTGTTGGTGACGTCATCCGTTTTGATGTTAACCTGTAAAACAAACGAAAGACTTTAGCTCCATTTTCCATCTTTTCATCTGCCTCGTAAAGAGTGAATCATTTTTTTTGTATCAGTGGGCAGACATCTTAGCACCATAAATGACAAAGAAATCCAACTATTCTTGTGGCTATCGAGTTTGATGAAAGACACATTCAAGGAAATAACACTGGTGGAATGCAATTTTCTTTTGTGACTTCTTAACAAGGGGAGATCGGAGAAAAGAAAACGTAGGCGTTATACGTAAGCGACAGTGCAATGCGAAATACGTCTGAGAAATAATTCTTTCGCTTCTGAAGCTGGAGCCGGAAAAATAAGAAAACACTTGAAGGTAGGACATATAGGATCCAAGATGGCCGCGTGAGCGTTTTGGCGTGCTGATGCAGTCAAACTTTTTAACAAACTTTTGTTAAACCCGTGATTTGTCGGTTAATACGGTCTCTCATTGGGATTGTAAAGTTTACACCCTCGCCCGGTGGCGTGAAGTGACAAATTTTGGACAAAACCATGGGAGATCAAGACAAACAAGGGCGAACCCGAAACAGCAATAAAAATGACACCGAAGGTTGCAGCAGTGCGGCGGTGATGAAAGAACTGAAAGCAATTAATGCCAGACTGGACCGCATACAGATTGACATAGAAAAGCAAGTCAACGCTAGAATCGACAGCATGGAAAAGCAAGTAAATTCGAGAGTTGATAAGTTGTGTGGATCGATGGAGAAGATGATCGCCGAAAGTCAGAATGTTGTGCTGAAAGAGATAGAGAAGGCCACAAAAGACATGAAGACAAATCTGGACATCGAGGTGGGAATTATGTGTGCACGAATGGAAAATATTGAACGGAAAATGGCTGAGAAAGAGGCGAAGAAGAGCAGTTTTGATCCGGATGTCTCGCTTATCGTTGTGGGGCTACCTCATTCAGAGGAAGAGGATTTAATGGCTAAAGTGAAAGACCTGTTGCACGCCGGCCTTGGTTGTGACACTGCGCTTTGCCCCGCTGCGGTGGAGCGGCTACGGGCGCGCGGAAACCGACCGGGGCCTGTTAAAGTGGAGCTGAGCTCGGCCCAGGAGAAAGTGGCCGTGTTGCGCAGAAAATCGGAACTGAAAGACAACGACATCTTCAAGGACGTATACGTGTCTTCAGCGAAATCACATGCTGAACGAATGATGGAACTAAACTTTAGAACTTTGATCCGTGAAACTGCAGTCGGGAGGGAATTCTACTTGGCTGCTAATGGACGCATGGTGAAGCGGACGCAGTCACCTTTGCGTGCGATGAGAGAGGGAATGGCAGCTGATGGCGGTCATGTATGAGAAGGGCTTGCCCAGCACGTCAGGTTTGTTAATGAACAGTTTTTGTTAGCCCACTGGAATGTTAATGGGTGGACGATGTTAAACTGTGAACTCAGGATACTGCTACTTAAATCCCTAGACCCTGACTTTATTTCGCTGAATGAAACTCACTTAAGCAATGACACACTGGACTTTGATGGATTCACTTGGTTTGGACATAATCGTATTGCCCATAAGAGGGCTGTTAAAGCCTCTGGTGGAGTAGGATTCTTGGTTAAAAATGCTGTGTTGGGGCGGTATTCAGTTAGCATTGTTGATAAAACATTTGATGGAATATTTTGTTTACGCTTTGACCATAGAGAGTCACAATATTCTTTCATTTTAATTTCATGTTACCTGTCCCCAGAATCATCTACCTGGGGCAGGAATGCAGATCTCTATTTCAGCCATTTATTGGCGTTACTATATATTGTTACCGACAAGGTGGATTCAATTTATATCTGTGGTGATGTTAACAGCCGAATCGGGACGCTTAAGGACTATGTGGAAGGGGATGACATTTCTCCTCGAATAGCTTTGGACACGAATGTAAATAAGCATGGTCATACCTTTCTGGAATTTTTGAAGGACTCTAAATATTGTATACTTAATGGAAGGTTAAATCCTGAAAATGACAATTTTACTTCAATTTCTGTAAGGGGCAAAGCTGTTGTTGATTATATAGTGACATCTCATGTCGATATGAAAACATGTCTTGGATTTAATGTTTATTCCCCTTCTGAGCTTATTGATAGAATTGGTCCAGAAAGTTTTAATTTGATTGATGACCATAGTAGACTCCCTGACCATTCAGTTCTTTGTTTACGTTTTCAAGCTGGGGAGGTAGTTAATATTCAGAATAATGTAGACTGTTTACTGCATGCAAGAAGACGAGATAGAAATTATCCTGTTGATTTTCTGTCTTCAAAGATGTGTTGCAGTGCTCTACTGGAGGTAATATGTCAACTACAGATAGTGCAGGAAAATCAGGAAAAGATGGACCAGTGTTATACCAACCTCTGTAATCTTTTACATGGTGAGATGAACAAATATTGTCCTGTAAAAAAAATGGGTTCTACAAAGAAATATTATAGAGCTAAACAACCTTATTGGAATAATGAATTAAATGAGTTATGGTTGAAGTTGTGTTCTGCAGAGAGAATATTTCTTAAATGTGGTCTGGGGGAATCCTGGAAGAGGAGAGCCTTGCATAGTGATTTTACACAATGCCAGGCTAACTTTGATAGAAAGCTCAGGTTCTTCAAAAGAAGGTTTAAAAGAGGCCAAGCTCTCAAATTAGAACAGTTACAAACTGGTAATCCTCAACAATTTTGGAGGGAAATACATAAGTTAGGTCCAAAAAAGAAGACATTAATACCTATGGAGGTCTTATTGGAAAGTGGTGAATCCTCTTCTGAATGTAGTCAAATATTAAAAAAGTGGGAAAAAGATTACAGTGAATTATACGCTTATAGTAGTTCCACTTTATTTGATGGTAATTTCTTAGAAGAAACCTGTAAAGTAAAATTTGAGATGGAAATTGGGATGAATACTACATACTATCAAAATGAGATATTGAATAGTGATATTACATTGGATGAGGTACTTCAAGTGCTAGATAAAGCCAAAGAAAATAAAGCTGTGGGCATTGAAGACCTCCCTAACGAGGTACTTAAGAAACCTAACTTGTGTAATGTCCTACATTGTTTGTGTCACATATGTTTTCAAAATGGTATTATCCCATCCGAGTGGAAAAAATCAATTATCAAACCCATCCCGAAATCTATAAAAGATGACCCTAGAGTCCCGTTGAATTATAGAGGGATTAGTCTGATCAGTACAGTATATAAAATTTACTCAGGAGTTCTTAACAACAGACTTAATACGTTTTTGGAGGTTTATGGAGGGTTGGTAGATGAACAGAATGGCTTTAGGAAAAACAGGGCCTGTATTGATCATATTTATGTGTTATCTTCTGTGGTAAGAGCTCGTCTGGAAAAGGGTAAAAGTACTTTTACCTGCTTTGTTGACTTCAAAAAGGCGTTTGATTGTGTCAACCGAGACCTTTTGCTGTTTAAATTACTATCATTTGGTATCAATGGAAAATTCTATAATGCTATAAAAGCCCTTTACAAAGACTCCATTGCTTGTGTGCAAATAAATAATTTAAGAACGGAGTGGTTCTCAACGCCTTTTGGGGTGAAGCAGGGAGACTTACTCTCCCCTTCCTTATTTGCTTTTTATATAAATGATTTAGCTCAAGAAATTAAGCAGGGTAATCTTGGGGTGCCAATTGAGGACATGAATCTAAGTATTCTGCTTTATGCAGATGATATTGTTTTGATAGCTGAAAATGAAGTGAATTTACAAAATATGTTGAATATGATGAGTTCATGGTGTAGTAAATGGCGTCTTACTATTAACAGCGAAAAAACGCAAGTTGTTCATTTTAGGGAAAAAAGTGAATTACAGAGTATCTATACATTCCAGTTTGGCCCTGTGCCCCTAAAGTATACTCGTTGTTATAAATATCTTGGCTTTGTTTTTGATGAAAATATGAAATTTACAGAGGGAAGGAAAATACTAGCAGAGTCTGCTGGAAGAGCATTAGGTTCTGTGTTAAGTAAATTGAAACTATGTACAGATCTTGGGTTTTCTACATTTACACAACTGTATAAATCTTTGGTTGACTCCGTTTTGTTTTATTCTGCAGGAGTTTGGGGCTTTGATGAAGTTTTTGACTGTAACTCTGTTCAAAATCGTGCTTTAAGGTGTTTTCTTGGTGTGCATAAATACGCAGCAAAGGTAGCTGTTAATGGGGATGCAGGATGGGATCCATGTATTGTAAAACAAAGGTGTGAAATGGTGCGATTGTGGAACCGTCTTGTCAGTCTGCCAGAGGAAAGGGTAACTAGGAAAATTTTTAATTGGGACAGAGCAAGGCATCACCCCTGGTCTAGAGAGATTTCAATAATATTGTCTGCGTCTGACTTACATATAAAGTTTCAAAATAATTTACAATGTAATATAAATATTGTCAGACAAAGATTGGTAAGTAAATATGAAGAGCAATGGAAACAGGATATATGGAAGAAGCCAAAACTTAGAAATTATGTTCAGTTTAAGAATGATTATGTTACAGAACCTTATATTTCCTTTAATCTAAAGAGAAGGCAGAGGTCCCTCTGTGCTCAATTGAGAACTAGTACTTTACCTCTGGCAGTGGAAGTGGGTCGATTTAAAGGTACACCTGAACATTTACGTTTATGTGAATTCTGTGACCTCCAAGTGGTTGAAGATGAATTTCATTTTGTTTTTTACTGTCTCTTATACTGTGACCTAAGGATCTCACTTTTTGAATCAATTCAGTTAAAAAACCCTGATATATTTTGGCAATATGAAGGAGAGATTTTGTGCTGGCTGTTTGAAAATGATGTTTTTGCTTTGGCCAAATTTATAGAAAAGGCCTGGTATTTAAGACAAAGTATTCTGTATCCAGTTTAACAAGCTTTTTTATTTTTGTATTTATTTTTAGTGGTGTTATGTTGGGTATCTCTGTGTACGTGGCTATCTGGAGATTATTGTGTAAATTATTGCTTCAGTGTCTAATAAGCCCATGTGGGCTGGGCACCATGGTGTTTGACACTTAAATAAACTTAATCAATCAATCAAAAAATGAAGGAGTGGAGATGGTTTGAAGGAATTTCTGAGAATTGATTTCACGTGTTTCATCGTCATTGTTATTCGTTCCGTAAGCGGTGATGGTTTACAGATGGAAGTAGTTTTAACGCAGTCTCTCGTGGATTCAGCTGCACATCAGGCAGTCGCAGATATTAAAATGAACTGAACAAATGCGTGAACATGGAGTCATAAAATCCTTGAGGCCAATATTTGAAGTAATTTCCCCTGTAGCCAGGGAGATGGTTTGACACGCTTTGGTGATCGTTAAACTCAAATGGAATAATAAATAAAAATAAAAGAAGGACATTAGTGATAGAACGGATGGAACATGTACATGATACAAGTCGTTAGAGATAAAAATAGAGAAAATTCTGTATGTAACTCAGATTTGTATTAACAATTCTGCTCATTTTCAGTGCAACAGACAAAATGAAGAAGAATCCACATTTCAACATTTATTTTAAAAAAAGAATAATTAAGTTTCTGATTGGCCACAAGTCTTAGTTAAGGTGTCCGAAGGCTGCATCTTGACAAATGTTCAGTCAGAATAATGGTTAAAGGAGGCGATTAAAGTCACTGATTCGAATCCTCTCCACATCTTGAAGTGCCTCAAGCATGTACCTGCCCTCCACTGCCTCCGTTCAGATCTCACAATAACGAGTGACCAGCCTCAAGTACCTGTATTAAAATGCATCTCCACGCGCGTCCCCAGCCAGCACTTGAGAACTCATCTCAGTTTCATGCTCTGTATGCAAATCAACGCCGTTATTATTTGGGGCACAGTAGAATATTATAACAACTGCTGTATCTTAGGGAATCTGTATCGCTGTTTCAGAACCATGAACATTTGTTTGTGTGCGCGTAAGGACTTGGGGAGGTGATGCACATTTCCTGAAAGCACACGCTTGTTAATTTATTATTTTAAGTTGGTTATTTTAGAAACCTTTGCACATCTCAGATTAGTTATTATATTAAATGATTAGTGATTAGTGATTAGTGATTAATTTACTCCATGCGGCTTTTAATGACATAATTTTTTTAATTCAGATAAGATTAATCTAGTTAACAGCTATTCAGATCAGGCAATCCGATTACAACTGGCCATCTTAAAGTAGATGTGGTAATAAAATATATCTCAATACATTCTGTTCATTGGTTCTGTTCATGGTTCTGAAACGGCAATACAGATTCCATAAGAGAAAGCAGCTTTGCACTCTGCAAGACAATTCTTATTCAGATTTATTTATTATTTACTAAGTTAACGGCTCTAAAGACAGAATATTTTCAGGAGACCATTTATCACCTTTCATTTCACAACGCTATACTTCGTTTTTTTCTTTTCCTTCAGCAGCCAAGTCACTTGCAATGAACCAAACCGAAAGAAGGTTATGGAGAGCATGGAGTTCAGCACCTCATAAAAGCCTCATTGGCATGGAGGAACCTGTTTCTGCTCTCTGACACTTAGGTATTTGATGTAACGGGGTGTTAAAAGAAAAAAAACCTGACAAATTGACAAGACAGAGCTGTGATTAAACTGTCAGGAGGTGTATGTGTGTGCGGCCGAGTAGATGATGGAGCTTAAAGTGTGCTGTCGAATGTGCATGTGTGGTCAGGATGGGTGGTGGTCACGCTTCACCAACATTGCGTCACTCCCAAATCCCCTGATCATCCTCCGAACAGCTGATGCCTGGTCAGCGATCACCGCCATGCTGGGTGTGTGTGTGTGTGTGTTTACCACCGTTACTCATGTTGTGGGGACTGAAATCTGTTGTATTAATCTAATGAAAGTAACGTAATGTCTTCCGAAGGGATGGAAACCACTTTGTGTGTGTTTGTGTGAGCTGGAGAAGTTATGCAACGTAATGGCCCTGACATGATACGACGATGATAAAGAGATGGAGGCAGGCAGAGAGCTTTCTCGTTGGGCTGTAAAGAAAATCTGAAGCAAATATTTCAAGTGTTGCCAATAAAAACAACACAAGCAAACGTGTTCTCGCTCGTAAATGATCAGGGTAGCTCTCCGGCTAAGTGCTAACGAGACACATCATTTCTGCAGGTGTTGTTTTAGTGGCGTCAGATAGCTTTTCATTTTTCTTTTTTTTTCTATTTTACGTAAATGAAGAGATTTGTTTCAATAAAAGACTGTATGGGTCCTTGCTTCACGACAGCACTCGCTGATGGATCTTGCAAGGCTGCAGCAAGTCGGTTCAGCTTGAACCTCATTAAGTGCATGAAGCCGTCAAAGAAGAACGGTTGCGTTCCAACTTTTTTTTTTTTTTGTTTACCAAAAATCACATCTTGTAGTGTGATTATCTGTAGCCTGTGGCACATCTGCTCATCCTCTGTTTTTAAATTCTTAAGATAAAGTGTGAACCGTTCACTATGAGCCTCCTGCAACCAATCTATGCAGAACCTATGACATAGTGGGCTGCACTGGTTTAAGCATTTCTACCCGTGCGCTTGTGTGTCTGCAATGTTTTGTAATCATACCATAAAATAAGCTTGTCGTCAGCTGTGTTGAATTTCTTTGGTTACGTCAAACAATGGCGACCAATGTTGTAGTTGGAGCTAGGAAATGCTGTCAAACTATAAATCTGACTGTAGCTTGACTCGCACCCCCCCAGAAACTGTTGCAACTCCACGTGGCGACAACACACACTGCAACAACTGTGATTGTGATTACCGAACAAGCACAGAAGATTCTCTCTCTTTCTCCGTCCTGTAAACCATCTACTCAGGCGTCTTCACTCCTTTCTCTTTCAGTAAAAGTGTCGTTAAACTTTTATTAGCTCACTTAGCACCCACGATGTTTATGAGACCTTTTAGCTTCACTTCTCAGGAGCTGTCAAGTCGTCCACCTTTATATTGTGCATTTGTTTGACTCTGGCAATGTTGAGTTGTTGAAATTTAACAAGTTTAGTGTTTACAATCTTCATTTAGATTTCATTATGGGACATATTTCAACCAATAGAGCTCCAGTAGCTGACATCACCCTGCACCGGCAATCACAACACTGCCATATTGGCGGGAAAACACACTTTTCGAATTACTATTTGGTTGACAACTGCGAGCAACTACCTAACTTGTCCTCATACCTGTTACATCCAACAATGGTTGACAGCTGTTGTGCCCCAGGATGCCAGAATAGTCAGGGACAAGTAAAGGGGAAATCGTTTTATAGGATTCCCAAAGACGTCAGATGTGGATTACTGCAATAAAACGCGCAAGAAGCAGGAACGAGAAAACGGAGTGGTGGGATCCCTTGTCTTGTGTAGCGATCACTTTATATCAGGTACAAAGTCCAGCGTTTTCCAAGTGTAATGTCTTGTTTATTTAGCATGTTTTTAACACCATGTCCTACAGATTTCTTTTCATAAAGGCAAGTTACGCTAATGTTTATAATATGGATTACAAAGAGGTGTTGCTTATTCAGCACTAAAACTACTCACAATGAGAAAGAAATTGGGGATTAAATAGATACTTGTTATTGTAGTTGCGTTACTGTCATGAACCTCCTCAGAAAAATTCTTCAATGTATGCTTTCAGTGGCTCTCTGGAGTGGGACGAAGGAAAGTTAATATATATATATATATATATATATACTGCAGGTCAGGAACATTGTCCACGCAGGCTGTTTCAATGCTCATCTAAAGGTCAGTGATATATATTCGGTAGAGTTTTACCTTGTACTGGTCAGTTTCTATCTGTTTAAAGTGCGCAGTAAACTCTGACGGCCTGAAATCAGTGCTGGCGCCATTTATTTTTCCTGCCAATATGGCGGTGTCAACAAATAAAGTCACGTGACGCCCGGAGCTCTATACAGATAAAAAGCATACTTTTGCAAACAACTGGATAGTCCTGCAACCCAGGGGTCGCGTTAACCCAATATTTTCCGTCATTGACCGTTTTTTTTAAAAATGTGACGGAAAAGTCTGAAGGCCATCCGTCAATTGCGACAGATTGCAATTCACACCCCTGACCACTTGGTGGCGAGTGACCTTATTAATTGGCTCTCGTCTCTAATCGCAGTTTGCGTTCCAAACATCGCAGAACTTTTGTCGGTGCACGATTTCCTGGTACAGCGATTATACTGATGCACACGTCAGAGCTCGGCTAACTGTTGGCCATTGACATACACTATATTACCAAAAGTATTCGCTCACCTGCCTTTACTCATTCTATGAACTGAAGTGCCATCCCATTCCTAACTCATAGAATTCAATATGATGTCGGTCCACCTTTTGCAGCTATTACAGCTTCAACTCTTCTGGGAAGACTGTCCACAAGGTTGAGGAGAGTGTTTATAGGAATTTTTGACCATTCTTCCAAAAGCGCATTGGTGAGGTCACACACTGATGTTGGTCGAGAAGGCCTGGCTCTCAGTCTCCGCTCTAATTCATCCCAAAGGTGTTCTATCGGGTTCAGGTCAGGACTCTGTGCAGGCCAGTCAAGTTCATCCACACCAGACTCTGTCATCCACGTCTTTATGGACCTTGCTTTGTGCACTGGTGCACAGTCATGTTGGAAGAGGAAGGGGCCCGCTCCAAACTGTTCCCACAAGGTTGGGAGCATGGAATTGTCCAAAATGTTTTGGTATCCTGAAGCATTCAATGTTCCTTTCACTGGAACTAAGGGGCCAAGCCCAGCTCCTGAAAAACAACCCCATACCATAATTCCTCCTCCACCAAATTTCACAGTTGGCACAATGCAATCTGAAATGTACCGTTCTCCTGGCAACCTCCAAACCCAGACTCGTCCATCAGATTGCCAGATGGAAAAGCGTGATTCATCACTCCAGAGAACACGTCTCCACTGCTCTAGAGGCCAGTGGCGGCGTGCTTTACACCATTGCATCCGACGCCTTGCATTGCACTTGGTGATGTGTGGCTTGGCTGCAGCTGCTCGGCCATGGAAACCCATTCCATGAAGCTCTCTGCGTACTGTACTTGGGCTAATCTGAAGGTCACATGAAGTTTGTAGCTCTGTAGCAATTGACTGTGCAGAAAGTCGGCGACCTCTTTGCACTATGCGCTTCAGCATCCGCTGACCCCTCTCCGTCACTTTACGTGGCCTACCACTTCGTGGCTGAGTTGCTGTTTTTCCCAAACGCTTCCATTTTGTTATAATAGAGCTGACAGTTGACTGTGGAATATTTAGGAGCGAGGAAATTTCACGACTGGATTTGTTGCACAAGTGGCATCCTATGACAGTTCCACGCTGGAATTCACTGAGCTCCTGAGAGCGGCCCATTCTTTCACAAATGTCTTGTTTCACAGTCTGCATGCCTGAGTGCTTGAATTTATACACCTGGGGCCAGGCCAAGTGATTAGAACACCTGATTCTGATCATTTGAATGGGTGAGCGAATACTTTTGGTAATATAGTGTATATACAATATATATGTATATATGTCTATGCAGCTAACGGCTACCAAAATGGAATCTGCATACCACCGAAGCACTTCAACCCTACGGTGCCGTCTAAGAGCTGTTTACGCTAGCAGTCCCGTTCCGAGTACGGACAAGACGTGTCGGCAGCCGAAACTTTATTTATTTTTTGTTACCATTTAAAGTCAATACTGTTCTGAAAAAAGTACTTAAAGTTAATGAAACTTTAATGAAAATTAAATGCTATTGAATATGTCTTTTTTTATCATTTTAAAAAATTTAAGTGACGGGATTTTTATGACCCTGTCAGTCAAAATGTCAGACAACGGAAAAGTATAGTGCAACCTCTGCTCCAACCTATCAGAGCCATTATTTGTTGTACACAAATTAAACTCAATGGCGCTCACATAAAGCTCCACCCCACTGATTTGATTGGCCTGGCAGATCTTTGCAGGAACATAATCAGTTCCCAATGGAGAGACCAAATTTCCTTCCATTTATTGTGCATGAGGAAGTTGCTCTGGTTTCCTGGCTACTAAAGTGTTGAACAGAAGTTTATTTGCTTGATGAAAGGTCATTGGGTCAAATATTTTACAATCTGCTGGCAATGAGCAATTAGCATTCGTCAGAAATGTTGAAAAATGTGTCAAAGCTTTGCTACAGGAACGCAAAACGGTTTTCTGGTCACATGAAGGGCAGAAGGGCTAAACTAAAGGGCCACCAAATGGAACCAGAATCATGTTTAACGTGGAGCAGGAACGATTTATGAGCCATAGTTAAGGTTTAAAAATAGAAACAGGGTCCTCTTTAAGTGAAGAATAAGGGAATTAGTGCGATTAATGAAGGCCTATACGAGGAGCAGGGCTACCAGTGTGTGTGAGCGAGGGGGTGTTGGTGTGCTCGTATATCAAGGAGGCAGATGGTGCTGAAGCAGGAGGTACAAGACCGCCCAGAAACCCTGTACGTATGTGCATCAGTGTGTGTGTGTGTGTGTGTGTGTGCATGAACACAGCAGGTCCCAGGAAACAAGGAGCAAAGTCCCAGCAGATCTGCTGGTTCGGACACAGCGATGCTCCGCTAATGCACACAACACACACTGTCCACCCGTCCATCTGTCTTTCTCGTATGTCTCTGCACGGCAAAGCGCTCGTCGGAGACCCGCCTCCAGTCTTTCCTAACACTGACATTCACCCACATCATGACCGTAATAAAGCCGTGAACGTGCTGCAAATCAATCAGAACTCTGCTTCTCTGAGGTCCCAGCTCTGGGTGTGGGCAGAGTCAAACTGCGCATTTTGGTTTTTAAGCAAGATTAAGGTGTAGTTCTTGAGAGGCAACGCTGTGTGGAATAAATTAAATTTGTTGAAAGGATCTGGATCACTGAGATTGGAGCTCGTACGCACGTGCAGCTGCAGCTTGCAAGGAAAATAAGCAGCTTTACTGAAGCAAGAATAATAGTTGCGTTTGTTGTGTTTGAGCCGTTCAATCTGCATGTGCAGCTAATTTTTATCAGTGTGGAGTCTGCATTGTGACAATAAAGCAAACGCAGAGAGGAGGCGATTGGGGGGGGGGGGGGGGGGAACCTGCACTTTGTTTAATTTTGCTCCGCTGAGTTCTTATCACAAGGGAGACATGTGGAGAGCTCTGCTATCTGGTGCCACAGTAGATGTGTTGTTCTGCAGCCACAATGCCTCCGCTCGTATCACATACCGTCAGACTCTGGCCTTCGCTTAAAGTTGTGAAGCTGCCGCCGCGGAGTTTCACCCGAGCACGCTCGCTGTCAACAGCCCGAATGTGGACGCATTCATCAAATGCAACACGCTGAGCGCACGCTGAGACTTTCAAATCTGCAAGATATTAAAAAAATATGTTTTAAAAAGCTGCTGGGTTCCCATTATTAACCACATGCCTCCTGCTGGGATTAACGACTGTATGACTACATTCATTGCTATCTAATTTTTATATATTTACACACCACTGGTTAGAATAAGAGGAAAACCCTGCTTCTGAAGCTTCTCTACTCTGATACTCATCCTGAGATTGCTCAGATGTTAAGATAAGACTGTTAAATTATAGATTTTAATTCAGAATATTATCAGATTTATCTCATAAAAAGACGAGGGGCAGACTTTGCAGCAACATTGTGCATCTTCTCTGTGGAATTTCAAGCTGAACTTGAACATTTAACAGTGTATGTCCAGGTGGATGATGCGTGGGCTGGTGATAAGCGGTTGAGGGGGGCAACAAATAATACAAAACAGTATTTCTTGTCTTGTGCAGAAGCACAAGGCCGTGGCGAGGACACGATAACACCTGAAAGAGCGCCTTTGTCTGAAACTGGAACAGGCGGCAGGGAGGAAACTGATGAACCTTTAGAGACACAAGGTCTCTGCGTGCTGAAAGCCGAGGTATTCTAGTTTAGGTGATCTGCAAAACGCACAGGTACCATCAGCCAATCAGCTCCGTCACTTAGGAGATTTTGAGGCAGCTTTAAATCAAGAATCAGAACAAACATGCAAATGTTTTAGTTTGGGAAATTGTCTTTTTCATTTTTATTTATTTATTTTTTTTTCATTTCACCCTCCATCGCCTGCCGTCACTCTTGGCCGACCTCAGAAACGCCGCGGTCGCGCCCGGAGGCTCGTATGAATGTTAAGCATGATGCTCGATCACGTTACCTGTTGTAAATATCTACGCCGTGCATCCCTCTCTGTGTGTGTGTGTGTGTGTGTGTGTGTGTGTGTGTGCAGCTTACGATCCCCAAATCTCCCAGATAATGACATGTGTAAATACTGACGTTTGTGTTTTCCGGTTGACTCTTCCGATAACATCCATCCCTGTTGCACCTGATTGCAGCTGAATGCCACGTTGACATGTTTAAGGACCCCCGGGGACGCTGAGTGCTGCTCCTCTGCATAAAACAAACATATGTGTACACACTGGCATTCATGACGAACCATGTACAAATATGGTCAAGGCAGGGTATGAATAAACATGGCTGAATAGATGGATGATAGACTGGAGGGACGGATTTGTTCACCTTAAAACAACAGAACACCACGTTATCATTAAAATGTTCTGCTTGCTTCACTTGTTCACTCAAGGGAAACGTTGTCAATGTGCTTTTAATACAAGCGATGCATGGTAGAAGCTTTGGAGACCTTTGCAGTCAGGGTGTCATAATTAGGTCATATACTGCTTGGCAAAAAAAAAAGTCGCCACCTGGATTTAACTAAACAAACAGGTAGGAGCCTCCTGTTGGATAATTACTACATGGGCGATTATCTGTCTGCTGGCAACAAGTTATTTAAGCCCAACTGATGCAATGAGTAGCTTCTCATTTCTTCAACAACCATGTCTAAAGACACATCCTGTGGTCGTGGAGAAGATGTTAGTCTGTTTGAGAAGGGTCAAATCATTGGCATGCATCAAGCAGAGAAAACATCTAAGGAGATTGTAGAAACTACTAAAAGTGGGTTAAGAACTGTCCAACGTATTATTAAAAACTGGAAGGATAGTGGAGAACCATCAGGGTAAGAAGAGAGGCAGATGAAGTGATGCACCCATCATGCCTAGTGTCTACTGTACAAGCCTGTGGGGGCAGTGCTATGATCTGGGGTTGCTGCAGTTGCTCAGGTCTAGGTTCAGCAACATTATGTTGTCCAAAGAATGAGGTCAGCTGACTACCTGAATATACTGAATGACCAGGTTATTCCATCAATGGATCATATTCCAAGATGACAATGCCAGGATTCATGGGGCTCAGATTGTGAAAGAGTGGTTCAGGGAGCATGAGACATCATTTTCACACATGGATTGGCCACCACAGAGTCCAGACCTGAACCCCATTGAGAATCTTCGGGATGTGCTGGAGAAGGCTTTGTGCAGTGGTCAGACTCTCCCATCATCAATACAAGATCTTGGTGAAAAATGAATGAAACACTGGATGGAAATAAATCTGGTGACACTGAAGAAGCTTATTGAAACAATGCCACATGCTGTAATAAAAGCTAAAGGCGCTCCAATGAAATATTAGAGTGTGGGACCTTTTTTTTTTTTTTTGGTGGCAACTTTTTTTTGGCCAGGCAGTGTATACTCCAAACTTTCAGCCTTTTAAATACACTATGAACGGACCAGAAACGTAGGCCCCTGTTCAGACCTGGTATTAACCTGAGTCCTGAGTGATCAGATCATAAGTGGTCAGCTTTACCCCTGGCAGTAAAATGCATCTCCTTGTGGGTCCCTAGTAACAACTCATGGTCATATCTTAGGCCGAATTCAGACCTCAATCACAAACAACAGCAACAACAACAAACGACGTTCATGGTTCTGAAACGACAGTAGATAGTGATCCATTGTTGAGAGAGAGCAGCTGTTTCCATTATATTCTATTGCACCCCAGATGATGTTGGTGTTTATTTGAACAAACCGAGTCCCTGTTCAGACCTTGGATTAATTTAATTCACAACTCCTCAGCTTTTTACTGCGAGTAAAAGAGGTCTGAGCCAGCATTTGAGATCCGATCTCAGTTTTGTCCTTACAAGTCAAGTTTAAATTAGTTTATTTAGTCCGTTAACAGCTTCAAGGACAGAGTATTTCAAAATGCTCTTATTACTAATGAACAAACATCACTTCAGGCAATCGTTTATAATGGCGGTTGTTTGAGGTAAAATTCTGCTTACGGAAGAGCACCCCTGTTGAGTAGGTGGTCTTTAATGTGACCCAGGACTCATTGTGTGTTCACACTACCAAAGGAACGAGGTCAAATGTGGACTGAGATCAGATCAGTCAAATACGCCCTTAATGTGTCTTGGGTGCGTTCACACCTGCAATTTAACTGCACACCTGTGATCAGATAACTCAGGACAGCTGTTGATACCAGGGTTTCATTTCCGTGCCGTTTATTCAAATACTACATATTGTGCAAAGCTGCTCTCTCTCAACAGTGGATCATTATATATTGACGTTTATAGGAGACCCATTATCTGTAAGTAGTTAACCTGTAAAGGTCGCTGGGAGCCGGGCCCATCCGAAGGCACACTGTGGAAAGGTCGTCAGTGGTTCTATCAGCTTGGACAATTGGGACCTGGGTGGTTTTTACATACTTACATCAGTCGACTACATGATTTTCATCATATGGCTTCGTAGTAACTAGATGTGAGTAGTTGTGTTGGGTTGGCTGCTGCTGTTTGTTGCTGTAACATGTCAACGCTTCAACTGCTTAACTTTTTATGACCGGCTGTACTCACCATGGATGCCGCTGTTTCTTGTGTGCGCTCATTTGAAATGTGGAACGTAACGAGCTAAGGGTTTCTTAGGGACCTGATAAAAGCTCAGATTAGAACTTGAACCCTACAGTCACCCATAAACAGAGCAGTGTAACAGCCTTGTTGTTTGCAGAAAGCTTCTGTTCATTATTGTTCACACGTTCAGACCTTGCAGTAACATCCAACCCGGGCAATCCGATTGCAACTGGCCAGCTTTTAGTGCCTGTGTTCAGACCTGACATTAACAAATGCATCTCCAGCCAGCTCTCCAGATCTCATCTCAGTGTCTCTGTATGCAGATAAACTCCAAATGAACTCTTTTAATTACTTTTTAATGGAGCACTACCACTATTTCATAAGCACAAACGGCACTGTTTTGTGTTTGCATCATGGCTTGTGCACACAAGTTATTTAATGACTCTGCCCTGACATTAGTTATTTTAGTCATACACAAAACTCAGATTATAACTGAACCCTTGGAAGTTGTCAAACGCACCGTAAGCTACAATAATAAAGATGTGTTTTTTTGTTCTCGTTGTTGTTTTTTAAATGAATGAAGCAAGAATAAGCCTGTTTAGTAGGTGGTCTTTAATGTTACTCAGGACGCATTGTGTTGCCACACTACCAAATGAATGTGGACAAAGACCACCTCCAAATGTGGTCAGAGATCGGATCTCAAATGGGTCCTGGGCGTGTTCACACCTGCACTTTAAGATGGACACTTACAATCGGATTCCCCAGAACAGGTGTTAATACCAGGTCTAAACGGGGCCAGAGGGTCGCAGACCTTTTTCAGTTTGTGTCATCTTGCTGTTATTTCGTTCTACAAATAAAGAATTCAACAGACAGAGAACACAGAGCTCAAACTGAACCAAGAGAAACATTTGCCAAAGAAAAAAGAACTGAATGTGTTCTCTCTTATCTCACCATTGGGAGCTGAGCTGAAAGATATGATAATTACAAAGTCAAAGCCTCAGATCTTCCCATTTAACAGAAAACAGAAACAGGCCTTTGACAGTGGCTATACTTGATAATGTACCCAGTTAGTAATGGCCGGTCGACACAACACAGTTAAGCTAAAACCATTAACATGAACGCTCTTAATAAACCACGCGTTTGTGCAGAAGCTGAGTCAGGCTTGAAAGTGGATGCCGGTTTTGTCTTTCTCTTCACGTGAGATGAGCTAGAACATTTCATCCTGCTGCTGCCTGCATGATCCTTATCAGCCACCCTGGGCTGGCGCTAAGTGAGGTGGGGGTGAACACACTGTAAATCAAAGCTAACCCAATGGGGGTTATTACTCCACAACCCTCAGGGCTTTTTGGGGGGGTAGGTTAGAGAAATGTGAGAGGCCAACACTGCAGAAAGAATTTAATCACTGCAGTAAGTGCTGATTTAATGAAACCGCCTGCCACCTTTTTTTATTACTCATGTGTGTCTGTTTCCAGGGTATAAAATAAACAACACGTTGTATATTTAAGACCTCCGATTTGACGCATTCATTTCTATCTCTGTTTATTCGCGCAGCCCAGACATCTAGGAGATAAAACACACAAGGCTCACGCTTCCATGAATATCATGATACGCTGTAGTTTGGAGGAATTCTAGCCGGCATTGCTCTGATCGTTATCGGGCTGCATTTCATGGGAGTTTACAGGTGAATTGTCACATGAACTGAAATATTTTGAGACAAGATAAGGCAGTTGGTCAGTTTCTGGTGACCAGTTCTTTCCAAAAGCTGCACCAAAATGGCTATAAAGAACGTTTACCATTTCCTGTTTGTCTTTATTATATATTTATTTATGTACTTTTCTTCAGCCAACGTTACGCATTTGGACTTTTAGCTAAACCTGTTTACATTCCAGCCATTTAACTTCTCTTCTTGTACTGATTTGTCCTTTGAAATAAAGTGCGATATTGGCAGATTTTAACCTTTTTAGCTGATTTAGGTCTGAATTCAGCGTTTAACACCATGCAGGAACAATCTTTCAGCATTCAGCAATCTAACTGCACTTTCTAGCTGTCATTTTTCTAAAACGGTTAATGCTATTTCCCACTCTGGCCCCTGTCCTTGTCTTGACCCCAAATTCCTGGTCACCTCTGTCAAAGGAGACAGCCAAGAAGCAAACTTGTTGACAGACGTACTGAGACACTTTGAAGTGAAGGTGAGCTGAGGACTATTGAAGGCCCTGCAGCTTCAGTCCATTACTGCACCTGCGAACTGGTTTGCTCGACATGTGGCGACAGTCTTCCTTTCACTATCCATCGATCTGGAGACAACAGGGTGGAACCTGAACGGGACGTAGCTGAACCAACGAACTCCGAGCTCACCCTGCCTTCACACTGAGAACAGTTACGGTGATGAGTTGCTCCGGGGGCATTTTTTTGTCTTTTAAATGGCATGTCATTCCTTACTTTGGTTGCTCTTTCATCTTTCAAAACGTTGCAGTGTAACATAAGGAACCACAGCACAAGTATGACTTTTTGAGAGATTTTGGAGCAACCAATCCCTCATGTTTACTTGCGTTAGAGTGTTTAGCCTCGATAGCCCTACAGGTGGCAGTATTGTTTATCATTTTGATTCGGAGTAAAATATTTGACATATAATTTGCTGTATTCGTTGCCCCAAGAGGATCAATCGGAATAATTGTGACGACCCCTGACAAGTCATCGGACATTTTCATACATCTGGAACTCTAGCCATGAAATTTGGATGCCATGATGTGACGCGTTTCGACCGATCGGAAGAAAATAACACCTCAGCACGCAACTGGATAGTCCTACAACCAATCAGGGCAAGAAAGTCTGTGATGTAGGTCTGTGAAGGTTCTCAGTCATCCAATTCATGATATATTAAAAAAAACAAGCTTCTTGAAGACATACCTCCCTGGAAAACCACCAGGGGGAGCTCCACATGCTTTGGCTTCACTTTTGAGGAGCTGTCATGGTGTAAATTCTTACTCTACAGGCTTTGCACCAAAATGAGAAGATGGCAGCGTCAGTATCCTTGGAAATCTAGCGTCAGTTTGAACTAAGGGAGGAAGTGTAGATGTGTCATCTATTTTTTTTATGCAGTCTATGGTGTAGACCAATTTAGCCAAACTATGTGACATTTTTGACATCTGTGCACGTAGAAGTTGGTCTGTGATCATGGATGGATCTCATATTGAAGAAGCAAAATAAAACACTAAAAGTCTCTGATTCCGACCAACACTAAAACCTCAGTGTTGCTGCGACATTTTGTTCCAACCGGGATGGAAGACTGAGCCGAACGAGCCTCTGAGTAAATGTAAACGTTGAGCGGTATGGATTGAACAGCGTGAGGCGGCAGCAGCGGGTAACATAGGGTGTATTGTGGCTTTTCATTTCCTCCAGGCTCTCCTGCTCTCCTGCTCAGGTTCACCTGCTGCCGGTGGCTCCATGCCCACCTTCTGTTGGTGTTTATTTCTGGACCAGGCCTCCTCCCTCCTCTTTCCCCTCTCTCAGTTCATCTGTCTTTATCGCTCCCCCTTCGCCTCCCTGTCCACCTCTTTGGATCTCACATTCTCCGTCTTCATCAGCATTTGTTTCATATTTCTTTTTTCCTCCCCCCTCCCATCTGGTTCTGTCCACTACTTTTCTCTCTAACTTTCACTTTATTTGCTTTTCCTTTCATTTTACACTATTTCCTCCCGTCCTTGTCCTCTCTCCACAGGTCCATGTGTTCTCTCTCTCTCTCTCTCTCTCTCTGTCCTCTCTGTCCTCTCTGTATCATCAGGTCTCTTTACCCTGGCCTGTAAATCCTGGACATGGAGCCTCAGGGAAGCTTCTGCTCACCTTCTGGTCCAGCTTTAAAGGAACAGTACAGTGTTTTAGTCAGCCTAAAGCAGAGGAACCGTTTGAATAAGGAAAATGTAAAGCTTAATGCACGTTTTTTTTTCTTTTTGTAAGACCCAGCCTCAGTGAAATCTGTCTCCTGCAAGATTTCAGTCTGATTGTCAATGACCAAAGAGCATCTGAACAAGCTTTATCTCTGTTTTAGGTGTGCAACACCCAACGTGTCGGGGCTCTGTTGTAGCCTAGCATAGCCAGACTCAATTCTTATCAGATTAAGAGTCTGGTAACACACCATGGATTACACTATGGACTGTATTTCAATGGATACTGTTTTTTAAGAGAAAACAATATCTCTGCATGCAACTATATAGTCCTATAACCAGTCAACAAATTCAACTCCACGTGAAGGTTCTCAGTTATCCAGGTATACCCAAAAACCAACCAGTCTAGAACTGAAGAAGCTACTTGGATGAGTGGCGAAAAATCTTCAAGAAATGCCACAAGTCCATGTCGTTTACAACACAAGCAATGGTGGAATCGACAGCCATTTTGTTGTAATAGTAGCTCTTTCTAGCTTTCAAGCCTCCCAACTAATGGTAGTTCCTCCTTCCCTACTAATAGAAGCTGTTCACAGCTTCCTCGCCTAAAATCTCAAAATAGTTATTTCCAGTCTCCCAGCTAATAGAAGCTCTTCCTAACTTCTTAGCCTCCCAACTAATGGTAGCTCTTCGTAGCATTCTAGCATCCCAGCTAATAGTAGCTCTTCCTAGTGTTTTATCCTTGCAGCTAATAATAGCTTTCCCTAGCTACCTGGACTTCTAGCTAATAGGCTAATAGTAGCTCTTCCTAGCTACCTAGCCTTCAAGTTAATACTAGCTCTTACTAGCTTCCAATTCAGTAGTGGCTCTTCCTAGCTTCCTAGCCTCCCAGCCTATAGTTGCTCTGTATAGAAGGCTTTAATGAAGTGGATGCCATCCTGGGTGTCTTTTTCCATTAACAACAAGCCACTGCAGATACAAAATGACCCAAAATGAAATACACGTTCAAATTCCCAATGTGTCTGCTGGTGAAATCAAATGCATCTTTGATGATACTTGAATCCTGAGATGTAGAAATTACAGCATGAATGTGAAAGTTTGAGTGTGAAGAGTGAAGGCCATCGTAACATGAACATGCTGTTAAATTCAACCAACAGCAGGTCCAGCCGCCGCCGTGAGGTCTCTGACGAATTACGTTCTGTTCTTCCGTCAAAGGACACCTGGCGTAAACAGAAAAGTGGCATTAAATAAGATTTTCCTTGCTCAACTGCTCAAATGGCTCTAATGTGCGGCATCTGTGGCAGGTTTATTTGGCCGTTGGTCACGCCTCCACTCGCACAACAATCCTCCCTTTGTGAATTTCTCTGTGCTCATTGAGAAAAGACTTAAATAACAAATCCTCAATATTAATCTAATCATTTTCAGAGTTTATCGCGATGATTAATGACCTCTTTATCATCCCGTTGTACTGGAGCCGTGCTGTAATCTGATGAAGTCATCAACGCTGCCGTTTGTCAGCTACAGGCTGCTTTAAGCCGAGCCCCGGGTTTGTCAGTGATTTTGCATTTCTTTACAAGACAGAAATGACTTAATGCCTCTTTATTCAGTCATGTACTGTAGATAAGAATCCGTCCCCACCGCCCTCATTATTCCCCCTCTCATTCCTAACCACTGGTGGCCCGAGGCCAGCAGTTAGAGAGCTATCTGCAGTGAGTTTATTTGTGGTGTTTACACAACAGCAACACAAAGCCTGTTGAGTTTCTGCTGCAGCTACAGACTGTAACGTTTAATTGCCCCCTCCATTAGGGGGAAATGGTTTAAACTGACTATTATCACTTCAGCTTGCAGGTAATTGTCTAAATAATTATAAGTTAAAGCATATTTTTATCAAAATGAAACGTGCGGTTTTCTATTGATTAGTTGATTATGTGGCTTGATTGTGTGTTTTGTAGGTTGTATTTTAATTTATTTTGTCTCCAGAAAGTATTTATTTATTTATTTTTCATATTTTATATTTTGACTATCAAAAGATTACTCTGGAAATAAAATTAACTCTTTGTGTGACAGTGAAGGAGCCCAGTCAGAGCCTCAGGTCCTTGTTAAAGTAAAGTAACCCAGTTTATTTAATAGAAGTAGGAAGCACACATTTTCGTTTGCCAGTGGAACTGTTTTGGACAGTTTATTTTTCTGGTTGTCAGTTTTTAGTGTCTGCTCTTGGGCCTGCTGAACTCTGTGCAGAATCAATCAAACCACCTGGAGTAGGGATAGAGCTGATTGATTAAGCTGTCTGTAATGTTTAGTTTAAAGGGAGAAATAAAACCTGTGAGTGTCGGAGTATCGGACAGAAACCCCTGCCCACTCAAATAAAATGTTCCTTTTCCATCTGTGGTCTCAGCTGAACTAACCCTTTAAGTGTTTTATTGCTGCTGGTTGCCCTTAGAGCTGCACACAGGTCACAGACCCCAGAGAAGAGCCTCTAAGACCACACTTAGACCTTAACATTAACGTCTGACCTGGGATATCTCAATGCAACTGTCTAGCTTGAAGTATCTGTGTTCACACCTGCCATTAAAATGTGTCTGCACATGCGTCCCCAGCCAGCACTTGAGATCTGGTCTCAGATTTGTGCTCTGTATGCAAATAAACACCAACATCATTTGGGACGCAATGGAATATTATGACAGCTGCTGTCTCTGATGAATCTCTACCTACCGCTGTTTCAGAACCATGAACAGCTCAGTTTGTTGTATCATGACTTGGGGAGATGATCTGTATTTTGGAACAAGCTGTTAAGTCTCTCTCACTGAAAGCACACACATTAAGTTATTATATATTTATTTATGCATCCCCACATTGATGTTAATGATTTTAGAGACCTGCACAAAACTCCTATTATTGAACCCTGGACGCTTCAATACTCACAGATTTGAAGCAGTCACAGGAAACAATGACACATGGCTCCATATACATCAACAGGATCGCATCAATAATTAACCACATGCCGATGACAGAATCACTTACAATCACGGTGCTTTTTCACTTATTCATGTGATCATTTCTACTAGTGGTTGAATGAATGAGTTAAACTCCTCTTCCACAGGTCAGCCCTGTTGAGTAGGTGGTCTTTAATGTGACCCAGGACTCGTTGTGTGTTCACAATGAGGTCAAATGTGTCACAGACCACCTCCACATGTGGACTGACACCAGATCAGTGTTCACACCTGGACTTAACGCAGGTCACTTGCAATCAGATTTCCCAGGGGATGTTAATACAAGATCTGACAATTTGTGACTTATAGCTTAAAAATTAAATGTTGATAAACCTTTACCAGTGTCATTCTACCTAAACTAGAGGTTGCACTAGACTTTTTCGTTGTCGGTCATTTTGAGTGACAAGGTCATAAAAACTTTAATTTTTTTAAAATGATAATAAAGACATATTCAATAGCTTTTAGTTTTCATTAAAGTTTCATTAACTCTAAGTACTTTTTTCAGGACAGTGTTGACTTTAAATGGTAACAAAAAAAGATTTTGGCTGCCGACACGTCTTGTCCGTACTCGGAACGGGACTGCTAGCGTAAACAGCTCTTAGATGGTACCGTAGGGTTGAAGTGCTTCGGTGGTATGCAAATTCCATTTTGGTAGCCGTTAGCTACATAGACATAGACGTATTTACATATATATTGTATATCTATGGCCAACGGTTAGCCGAGCTCTGACTTGTGCATCAGTGTAATCGGTGTACCAGGAAATCGTGTACTGACAAAAGTTCTGCGATGTTTGGAACGCAAACTGCGATGAGAGAAAAGAGCCAATTAATAAGGTCACTCGCCACCAAGTGATCAGGGATGTGAATTACAATCTGTCAAAATGACGGATGGCCTTCATATTTTTCCATCACATTAAAAAAAAAAACAGTCAATGACGGAAAACATTCGGTTAACGCGACCCCTGACCTAAATGCACTAAACTTAGTAGTTGACTTCCCTCAATTTACAGCACAATCTGGATTTCCCCAAATAATCCTTATTTCTTTTGGTGTGTCTTTTTCTATGGTACCAGTTTTAGACTATTAGGTCATTGTGGGGATATATCGGCAGGATATATAAAGGTCTGTGTAGGTGTTCATGCTTGGTTTTGACATTAACGAGAGAATTAGGTCAGGTTTAGGGTCTGGTAAATGCATTGTATCGATGTGTGTGCCCTCAATTCCTCCTTTTATGAAATGTCAGACTAATGTTAGGGCAGGTACAGCACATAAAGTCCTCTGCAGAGATGAAAACATGACGGTATGCTAGGAGGCGGTTTGTTTTTCTTACGGTTGTTGTGTTTGCTAAGCCTCTCAGTTAATCCCACATGCAGTCGGACCAAAGGCGATTTAAATCCCCTTTTTTAACAAATTGCACTGCCTCATTAGAGACACGGTATCTCTTCAGGGTCGTGACATTTGCGGCATTAACTGAAAGCAACACCAGAAGGCCTGCGGCAACTTTCAGGTCGAGTGAGGTTGAGTGGAGGAGAGTGGAGACGTTTTCCTGATTCCAGAGAAATGACTGGAGTAGATGTACAGTATCAACACACACAGACACACACACACACATATAGATATATGCACACACACATGCACACAACCTAGTCGCAGAGTCCTGGCCGAAGCCCAAAGGCCTGAGCCCACAGGCAACACGGGGGGAGGCAGCCGACAATCTGGGCACATGGAACGGGTGTGTGTGTGTGTGTGTGTGTGTCAGAAAAGAGGTGGGACAGTGTAAGAAGTGGGTGGAGATGGGACTCCTGAGGGAGTGTTGAGGTGTCTCAGCAGCACTTTGGTGCAGAGCCTTTTGAAGAAACACACTCCTACAACACATGTGCTTGTGTGTTTCCCACAACTTCTTCTTCTTCTTCTTGTCTTTAAATTCCCTCATGGACTTTACGCCGAGCCACCATGAGAGCACGCCGGCCGTCGCCGTCCTGTCAAAGGATTCTTTAAGTTGGTGAAGCGTGACAGGAGTAGAAGAATATTCCTGGGATATAACTGGACCTCGGGTGAGTTTTTTTTCTTTTTTACTTGACGCTCGCATGCACGCCGCTTCACTCCACTTCAACTCACGCCGCTGTTTATTATGGAGAATAACACCACTATTTAGTGCTACGGTACTGCTAAACACTACTCAGAAGTGTGTGTAAACAGAATGAAAGTGTTTCTGTTTATACAGATGAACAACTTTTTTTTCCTGCAGAGCAAAAATCTGACAAACGCTGGAAAAGAAAAGTATTTTTTGCATAAATAATACTTCTTATTTCTTAGTTTTCAGGTGTTAATAATGTGCATGCACTTTAAGATTGCTGGAAAAAACCTTAAGGAAAGTTGACTTGTCTAAGTCTTTAGCATTTTTGGATATAAATCTGACAGTTTCGACTCAGAGCGTGTTGCATGAGAGGAGAGCTAAAAGAGCAGTACATGTCGATGCGTGCAGCCGAGCTGTCGATCCTCCCGCCCTCCTCTTATTTATTTTTTTGTCCTAGAGCTGATTTACCGTGTGAGCACCTAAATTGCTCAATCATATTCCTGCTGCGACACAGTGCACTGAAAGTGTATCTGCTCGGCCCCCGTCGCCGGCCCACGGGGGGGCGTCCTCTTGAGTGGCACGCGGCCCGAACCCGATGATAATGTTCGTGATGGATGGGTGCCGAGATAACCTTCAAGGACGGGGCTAGTCCGTTTCTTTAAAAGCTGACATTAATGGAAAGTGAGCTGAGTATTGTGTAAACAGTTTGGAAAGAAAACTGAGTCTGATTTGACCCGTGAGCTGCCAGAGGCTACTCTGTGTTTAGGTGGCAAGTTAGCGGCTGTTGTTGTCTCTGTTGAGAGATAACGTATCTCTGATGATGAGGTGTAAACTGTTAAAGCGGGATTTGGTTCGTTGGAAGATTTCCCCAGAAATGTTTCAGCCTGGAGCTTTTTAAATGATCTGATGGGGAATTTGAGTTCAGAAGCTGAGTTTAATTAATGATAAACGTGGCTGTTGTCGGGAGTCGTTCAGATAAAGTCTTGACCTGGACGGAGATGGATGTCTACCCCGAGCTATAACGCCGGCCTTCTGCCCTCTTGAACTGCCTAACCAGGTCTCTCGCTGACCCTTTGAGGGGAATGCAAAAGAAATACTAAGAAAACTGGTGAAATTAACTGAAATGGGAAGACAGAGACCCAAGCCTCTCCCACCCAAAACAAACACACACTTATCTAACGCCTCCACGCCCGCTCATCTCACACAGTGGGGTCCAAATGAACCGTCATGGCGGCCTGAATGACCGGGAGGCTGCTGACGGGGGATACCGAAGAGGCATTTGTGACCCTCCCTGTAATTATGGTATTTGCCGTGAGACCAGAGTGACCCTGTGGGTGTCGGTGGGTGCATGTGTGTGTGGGACTTAAAAGGACAAACCCTCGACCCCTCCTCTCAACCTTCCACCCTTCTCATGACATGACTCAGAAAAGTTACAACAAGAGAGAGAAGCTGTTTGTTTTCTTGCTAAATGCGTTTAAATCTCTAAATGAACATTAACAGTTTGAAGAAACTTTTTTTTTTCCATGACTTCAGCTTCTTTACGACCGCCGCCTCCGGTGGCGCGCCCGCTACAACTTTTACAGATGCTCCGACGGCAAGAGCTGTGATTGTAGAGCAGAGCTTGAAGAGTTATCCAGAGTCTGTTTTTTAACAGCGACACATTAAAACGTCGTGGTAATTGGGTGTGGGGTCAGAGAGGAGCTACTTGAAAACAACAAAAAAGAAGCGCAGACTTTAAAATAAAAAAATGTTTCTGTGCAGTTAAACTGATAAAATGTCAGTCTGTGTTAGACCACTAAGACCAATGCTGTGACCAGGTTCGTCCCACTGGGATCAAATATCTCTTTTACAAGGGAGACCTGGCCGAGAGTGGTGTTGACTCAGTTTCAACAAGATTTAACATAAGAACTTAAAATAACAGAGTTGCATAACATAAAAAAAGCTCAGGTAAAACATTTGCATCATCTTTTTAAACTCAGGGATGCTACGTTTTGGAGTTTGAGGTTGGTCTGTAGGTTGTTACGTGCAGCAGGAGCAGAAATCCAAAAAGTTCCCAATTCAGTTTGTACCTTAAGAACCACAACTTGCACAACTTAGAGCAGCAACAACATTATGTAGATTTATTGGACGTGTAGCATGCATGGCTTTACGTCGAGGAGTGTTTATTACAGCACAAGTGTAGAATAGAACACAGAGAAGTCATATTGTGCTCTAGTTTCGGGGTGGACCTCAACATCTGTGCTCAGACAGCGTTAAGTACCTCCGGACCAGAGCAGCGCGGGGCTCTTAACTCGTCCCAATATAACCTCCACAGCTCCAGTTAAAGGGATCCATGTCTGGGCTTTTCGTGCTGTGGGTGTGAGAGAGGTTAAGCCCGGGGGCCGCACCCTTCCCAACCCTTGATCCCATCCAGACAGTTAGGGTTAGCATCGTAACCTCGCCCTGACATAATCCAAGTGCGTCTGAGATGAAATTACACTTCTGTGAAAGTCGCTGCGTTGTTGACCTTTTGTCAACAGTTCAGAGTCAATTTTGAGTTTTGCTCTTATGCAGAATTTACTTTAACTCCCAGATCTAGATGGGATTAAATGTAATTTCAGTTTGAGGAGAGTTGTGAGGCAACACAGCGCTAGAGTTGCAGGTGTGTGTTTTTAAATGCGTAGCCTAATGCGTAACACTAATCCCTGTGTGAGAGCAGAATAATGATTCTGACTGCTGCCTGGAGTCCGTGGAGGTCAAGGGTCGGAGTCGTCCAGCGCTGATAACGATCTTGCAGGAACAAGGTATTAAAGTCGGAGCAGGGGCAGAATGTTTCTTCGGAGGCAGTTTCCATAAATGAGAACAAGTCGGAGCGAGGTGAACTACGATGGAGACTCGTCCCAGATCCCCCAAAGCTTGGTTTTAATTGGTATCTGGGAGCAGGGAGGGAGGCATACCGGGGAGAAGTGAAACCATCTCTTCTCACTGCAGGATTTCTTTAATTTATGTCTGAGGCTGTGAAAAGCATCTGTCCAACTCGAGTAAGCTGTACAAAACAATATTGACAGTTACCTCCTTGTAGACATCGACATGGGATCATGTTCTTTTACCACCTCCACTGAGCAGTTAGCTGGGGGCTAACCCCAACCCTGCAGCATGCAGCCTTCCTGCACCTTGTTGGATGAACATAGCCGTGTGGGAATCCTCGATTAGATTCCGGCTTTTCTTCAGTTCTGATGCTTTTTGCATTGAATCAATAGAACGTGTACGGGGTTTTCAGGCTCGTACATTAGGGTGCAACATCAAATGTATCTGGCCTGGAGAGAGAAAGAGAGAGAGGCATGTTTTTGATGTTTTCTGAGTGAGTTCTGGAGAAGGACGTGAGTTGGGTGGAAGTTTTGTACGTCGTTTCCTGGCTTGTTTTCTCCTGGCAGAGTTGGGATGGTAATTATTCGTTGGGTCGTCGGTAGGACTCTCCTGCATCCTGCTCGTCTTAGCAAACTGTTAAATCATCAGACTGCTAAACTTGTTCCTTCAAATCAAACATATCCTATCTTCAGCTGACCTTGAATTATCTGTCCTTCTCTAGATTATGTCAATGCCCTGCACACCTGTCTCAGTCAGTGTCCACGTCATCCTGGTTCTTGCGTCTCTTCACTGACTCATGATAAATTTATGGCCACATTAAGAATCCTTCTAATCACCTTTAACCACAACCTTGATCCCAGTTACATCTTCATTACTCTACCGCCGGCCCGTTCCGATGTTCTCATCTTGGCCTTTGTTCCATTTCCTGTTGTAATGTTGAATCTCTGGACTATTTAAAGACTCATTCATGGTTCATTATGTCGGCTTGCTGATAGATTTGCTTGAGTTGTGGATTCATGACTCATCTGGGCTTTTTGTGTAAAGCTCTGTGTAACGTCTTGTTTTAAAAGTAAAGTGGATTACAGACGATCTGTCTGATCAGCCCCCCCCCCAAAAAAAAAACAAAAACCCAAAATGATATCACATTTAAAATCTTAATGCTTCAGAAATGTTTCACAACCCTTCTTAGAAATAAAAAACCAAATCTATGAGAAAACAACCGAGTATCAGGCTACTCTATGCCGGCGCTACCAGCATAACATACTGTGAGAGAACATTATGTAGATGCTGGCTCTGAGCAGATGGATTAGTGAGACACGACAACTCTGACAACCCTGACTCTGGGACAGCGCATGGTATTCCTGAAATGCATAACCCCCATCCCGCAAAGACAGTTATTTTAAAGTGCTTCGAAGTCTGAGAAGTTAACCCAAGAGAGTCTTCAGGGGGTTTGTCTTAAAAAGGATAAACTGATGAAAAACGTCCAATAAGGACATGTTACACATGTTCATACTTATGTTCATGTCACCCTTAAACATTATGCTGAATCGTTATACTGAATTTATTTAGGGAAAAACTTTTTTTATTTGGTGATTTGGCTCATAGGGAAACATAGATAGATAGATAGATAGATAGATAGATAGATAGATAGATAGATAGATACTGTATTAAAATTCAGTATCCCGTAGCATCAGTACAAAGAAACAGGAGGAATCACAAGTCAGCACACCTTGAATACAGGTTGAAAAAGATAAAAATAAATATTATAATGAGGTAGAAATCTATAAAATGTACATAAAAAACAATATTTATATGCAATATAATATATACAAGGATATGTAAATATAAGGATGTATCCACGGGATAAATAAAGTATCTATCTATCTAGATATAAAAATACAGAGCAAATAATATACAGGTCTATATATACAATATATAGGAGCATAAAAGAGTGTGCATATATAAATATAAATTCTGCATAAACTAGACAGACAGACAGACAGATAGATAGACTCCTGTTTGCAGAGTCCAGGCAGTAGGAAACACATGGAAATCTAAAATAAAATACAATAACCATTGAGTGCAGCTTTGATTATGTCCAGAATCACTTAAAAAATACATATAAGATGAGAACTTGGCCTCGTGGAAGCAAACAAGTGTGCACTATTACAGTTGTTCGGTACGTTTAGATGGTTTCAGACGCTTTAAGTCACGTTAACGTGTTTATGTGCTTGTCGTTAGGTCAAACACAGATCAGTGAGACTCCTGTTTTTTCCTAATTCCTGTTTTCCAAATGTCCAAACAGGAAATATTCACCAAACGCTTGTGTGTCGTGTAAATGCAGTAAACGTTTCCAGCCAGTGTCTTTTTGTTAAATCATATACAAAAACTATGATTTAACAATGAATTCCCACGGCGTGAGGAAAAGACCCTACATTGTGCAGAGAATAATAAAAGATATTCTTCAGTTCAAATAGCTTTAGACAATTTACAGCCTTGCAGCTACATATAGGGATTAGTGAGGATTATAATATGTTATTTATTTAACAAACCCGTCTAAACTCTAAAACTGTTTTTACCCCAAATGACAGGGTAATAGAAACCTTAAACCTCAATATTTAGTCCAAACACACTGAGAAAACACCCAATGTGCTACTTTACTTTCATTTTGCGCAGCATGCTGTGACTCTTTGATTGCTTCTTGCTCGTCACTTTTACAGAAACACTTCTTTCCCAGACGCCAGAAAACTTTAAACCGGGTCTGAGAGTGTCTCATAAAGCCGACCAGCTTTATGGCGGTGGCGCCCTGTCGTAGCTCTCAAACCTGACATTTTCAGGTTAAGAAAACATCACTCGCACTTTGTAGTCAACAGATTCGGAGATGTTTTCGTCCAAATACAAAAAGTGAGCACTTAATAGACTGACACCGGGTGAAGCCTCCCCATCCATCACGGCTTAATGCTACAACACAGACTCATTACTGAGTTAGATGGTACCACTGAAAGAATATGCTGTTTTTTGTTGTTGTTTTAATGGGTAGAAAATTGAACACTGCAATTATGCAAATGAGAGATTAAAGTCTGAAAGTTCAGTTTAGATAACACTTTAACACTTTCTATTTACAAGCAGAATAAAAACACTTAAAACATGACAAACAGCGCACTAAAAAAAATATCTGTGAGCAGCTACTGTGAAATTTTAAGCAGTAATGCATTCTTTGTTTGGTTAACAACTATAAAAGTCCCATAATGCATCAGTAAGTGGTTTGTCTGAGCTGTGTTTTAACTGTATATGCATCTTTACAATTCAGCAGAGTTTCAAGACACATTCTTGAAGGTTTATGGCCCGAGTACTTTTTGGTTTGGTTTCAGACACTAAGATAACAAAAACAAAAAAAGGAGAAAGAAAGTAAATTTACCTTTTTCCTCCTTTAATATATGAAAAAAGAAAACAGGGTTAGGGTTATTTGATTGACATAAAACCAGACGTTTTTGTAGGTGAAGAAGAAGAAGTTGTTTCCAGCACTCAAACTTTTCTCTTGGTCTAAACGTGACTTTTGAAAAATATTCAGATGTAATTTCAGATGTTTTCTGACACAAGAAACATCCAAAAATGTTGTGCTGAACCCCCGAACATGACCCGGGATGTCGTTATCATCCATGCCAGTGAGAGTCCGGGTAATTCTAGATGTAGACTACTTCCTGTTTCACTGAAAGAAAATATTTAGTTTTTTTTTTTCTGTCATGTTAGTTACTCTTCTGTCCATCACCACATTAAGCCCCGCCCCAAATAATTTGATTGGTTTGGACCATAGACGGTATAAAGATGGACTGCAGAACTGCTCCTCAAAAGTGAAGCAAGTAGAGCTCCCCCTGGTGGCTGGCTGCAGTATAGGTCATAAGCTCCACCTCCTCCGTGTTAGTGGGCGGGACTTGGGCTGAACTAAAACACTAAAATACACGATGCATCTTCAAGTGTCAGTTTCGTTTTAGGTAGTTAATTGACGCTTTAGAAACAGGATGTGACTTAATGGCGACTACCAGTTGCCATGCCAACCGCCAAGATGGTGCCGCCCGTATCCCTGGGAAAATAGCGTCAGTTTGGCCAATGAGAGGAAGTGGAGACGCATTGTCCATATTTATATACAGTCTATGGTTCGGACAGATCTTTGCAGGAGCAGAATCAGTTTCCAACGAAGAGACTCCAGACCAACTTGTCTTTACAAAAACGTTGTAGGTGGGGGAAGTCAGGCTCACTTCCAGGCCACTTTGCAGAATTAATTACTCAACAAATACATTAGTTAAACTTTATAGTGTGCTACAGTGTGTTATACACCAATTATTGATTACAAGCTGCTTATAAATTAAGTTAAAATGAAGCAATGGTGAGAGACAGTAAAGACGGAGCCATAATGTCATTACTGTATTCTAAATATACCCTCAACAATGGCAGTAATATACTTAAATACACTGTGCAGTGGCGCTGGAGGTGAATGGGACAAGTAAATGTCTGTAGGTGGGAATATACGGTTTTGACAGATAAACAAAGCATTAATTTAATTTATGTAAACTCACCTTGTACCTTCATATTCTTTTATTTTAATCTTTGCGTTTCTTTAAAAGCACCCACCAGCAGCAGCGAGTACAGCGATATTATATTTCAGCGAGGTCCCAGCCGTCGTGTCTCCTTTCTTGGAGAAGAATGGGGGTGTAATCGCTTGACAAAAACCAGGAAACAGGTTGATGGGATGAATACAATCACAGAGGGAGCAGGAGGGGTGAATAAAGGCGTATAGTTTTCAGCGATAAAAGGGAAATCCTTTCATTCTCTTATAAGACCACTTAGCATTTTACCTCGTTCTACTGGTGAAGAGCCTTTGTGCAAACATATGGAGATAATTACTTATATTAAACCACTGGGCCTGCTGTGTGCTCGCTGAGATCAAACCCCATGCCCGGTGCTTCCATTATGAACCCCCCCCCCTCCCCATCCGTGCCCTACCCTGGCTTTACAAAGCCAGACTGGCAGCTACATGGATCCATGATTCAACTTGTCGTTGCTGCAGTAGTCATCAAGCAGGAAACAGGATGACTACCTTTACACTGAGTCAGGTACCCGGGGTGGTTGGTTCCCTCGGGAAGGGGGGCGATGATGAATCAGCGGATCACGATTTTAAAATGATAAGGCCGAGAATAAGTGACACAACAAGAGTGGCAACTACCAGCTATTTTCCGTAACTGATAGTCTACTCTTTTTTTTTTTTAATACACTCTCCGGCCACTTCATTAGGTACACTAGTGAATGCATTCTGATATAACAGTACTGCACTGAACCCTGCTTCGTAACGGTTCTAATGTTCAGTTGATGTTGAAACAGCGTCAGAAAGGTGGCGATTCACCTGGATGATCATTGTGGAGGATCTTATTTGTGGCGCTGTTAAACTGGATTGATACATATTTTGGAACAAGCTGCAAATCAGTAGCTCTGCAAACCACAGCCTCAGTTGAAACAAGAGCTCAACAGCAGAATACCAGAACCTTCACGAAGAAAATATCAGGACATGCAGAGAATAATGAAAGATATTCTACGATTTAAATAGCTTCTGACAGTTTACAGCCTTGCAGCTTTATATGGAGATCAGTGAGGATTATAAAATGTTATTTTCAACTATGACAAACGTCCTCTTAATACAAGCTGTCATAGAGTAAAAAATAACTTCTGCACGCAACTGGATCGTCCTCCAACCGATCAGAGCCATTTTGTTGTAAACTAATTCAACTCCACGTCTCTCAGATGACGTGTATGACTACTAAGGATGTGCGATATTTCATCGTTTACGATATATCGTCAAAAACATTCCCCATGGTAAGAATATGTCATCCCGCGATAAAAACGATAAATTCCCATAGATGACGTACATATGTGCGCGACACACTCGCAGCCCAACACGTATGGAATATTGACAAATTGACGATGGGGGAAGGCAGAGCAGATACGCCGGGCAGCGAGGAGCTCGTTCCTAAACAAGGCTCCACCTCCATTATCTGGTTTGGTTTTAACCCCTTAACGCCTGAATTGATTTTTCAATTATATAAAGAAATGAAATATTTGGATTTTTGCTTACCACTCCAGCCGGTCCTACGAGAAACTAGTGCTTGCAAAAGGTTCCTAGGAATTTTTTGAATGTGCACAAACCGACATTGGAGTATTACATGCGTTATTTCGGCTGCAGTCTGAACGGAAACAGTGCGTCGCGAATTCGCGACACTAGGCATGAAGGGGTTAAAAAGTCTGATGCGGAGCAGCAAATTACAACATGCAAGGTTTGCTAACAAATAGTGCATAAAAAGGACAGTAACACCACTAATTTGTTCCAAACATGAAAAAGATTAGGCTGAATTGGTGTTTATTTATCGTCATTTTTATCGTTACCATGATAAATACCAGAAATTATCGGGATAAATTTTTTAGTCCATATCGCCCATCCCTAATGACTACTGCTACTCTTCCATCACCATATTGAGTCCAGCCCTGGCGATTTGATTGGCCCGACAGACCTTTGCAGGAGAATAATCAGTTCCCAACTACAGTAATTTTGTGAAGTCGTTCTGGCTTCCTCGGCTAGTACCTAATGAACTGGCAAGCGAGTGTATATCACAACCCCCAAACTGAGATTAATGTGAAATCCGATGGACTGCTGTAAACTTCAGTATAAATATTCAACATGCATGCACGTATAAATTCATGCATTTATGCTTCAAAACCTGCCACCTGTGAAGCCGTGGTGGAGCTAAGTGTGATGAGGGATGCTCTTTTCATGTACCGCCTTAACAAAAAGGAGGATTGAACCAACGCCCCATAGATCATACAACATGCTTGTCTTTCGTCGCCCTGATGACAGCTGAGTAGAAACTAGGGAACCATCGGAAGCTTTTCCAGTGCAGACGTCAAACAGCATTCCCCTCCCTGTGCACCTTTCTCACAGGTTTTTGTTGTTATTCTTGCACGGTGGAGTGCATTTGACAGTTTTTGCAACCTTCTACTGACAGTTTGAAAATCGATCGGCCAGGTTTGCACGCTCAGATACGAATCTGAAAATGATTGTGTCTCTTGTTCTGTTCATGACGAGCTGCTGTAAACACTGGAGACGACTACGCTCAACTCTGGATTCAATCTAAATTGGTTTATATCCCTTTTTTTGCACTTTGTGACAAATATATGTTATGTGGCATATAAATAAAAAGCCAAATAGTAGGCAGAAAGAAAAACGTGTCGAGAACCTAAAAGATAAACTTCCAGGTATATCCCGATATAGCGGATAAACCAAGACCAGACCAGATAAGAGCTGCCTGCTGGTATATATCTGGTATATCAATGCTAAAAAATGCTCGCTGGTAGAAGTGCAGAGCCGGCAAACATGAAAGAGAGAAAGTTTCCTGAGCTGAGTGAGTTTGAAGTGGATTTCAACATTGCAGAGAGTGACAACGCTGCCATGCTCGCGCTGACAGACACATTTAGATGAGGAATGAAAAAAAAAAAAAAGCTGCAGAAACAGTCTGTGCTCGGAGCCTTCGGGAGCCATAGGGGTAATGTCGAAATGCGATCCAGGAAGCCGGAGTCGAACATGTGGCTGCAGGTTGCAGCCTGGAACACACACCAGGTGGGGAGGTGTTAGAATGTGGCGGGGAGCTGACCTCGGTGGCGGCGCTAATAGCCCGACGTATCTGCCCTGCAGCTCTGGATGTTTGGATGAAAACATGAATGTTACGTTTAGTCAATTTCAGGTTCAGATGTGTGAGACGCTGAGTGACGGTTCATCATGAAAAGCTTTTTTTTTTTTTAACAACGTGCCAGGAACTCAAATCATTACAGCTTTTGTTTTGACTTTTTAATTATTTAAGATTCTAATAAAAAAATAAATGTAGAGGCCGAGATGGACCACGCCGATGGTCGGTTGTTGGCAAAATCAGTGAGCATCTGTGATTGAAGTTTTATTGACGTGTCCGTCATCGTTGGGACTAGTCGGACATCTGTCGGCAGCTTTTTGATTGGTTCAACTTGTCAGCAGTCAGCGGTCAGATGGATCACCCTGATTGGATTTCATGATCATCTAGAATTATATACTGAATAATAGCTCTTCCTAGCTTCCTAGCCTCCTAGCTAGTAGCATCTCTTCCTAGGTCCCTAGCCTCCCAGCTAATAGTAGCTCTTCCTAGCTTCTTAGCTTCCCAGCTAATAGTAGCCCTTCCTTGCTTCCTAGCCTCCCAGCTAATAGTAGCTCTTCCTTGCTTCCTAGCCTCCCAGCTAATAGTAGCTCTTCCCAGTGTCCTAGCCTCCCAGCTGATTGATGTGTGCCAGCTGGTTATTGGCTGTAATCTTTGTGGTGCGTTCAAGTGCAACTTCTTGCTCCAGACACAGGCGACGTCTCAGTTGGGCTTCGTTGTCGATAGATTTTTTATGTTTGCTGTCCTTACTGTAACAGTCCAGCATTCGACACAAAGCTCCACTTGCACAAACAGACCAGGGCTGTTACCAGGCGATGATGAGGCAGATAATGCTGATTTGTGGGCTTCATTACATGTCTGACGCAGAGTTGATTAGATTCAAATAGAACTGATGTTCCGAAATTAATATTTTTGGTGTTTTCAGTCGGCGTGTAATCCATCCTCATCTCTGTCTTAAATCACCCTCCTTTATTTTAAGCATTAGAAAAACAAATATTAGTATTTACCCCGTGAGCTATGATCTTGCCAGATAGCGTTCGATTATCCCGCAGAGCAAATTGCACAGAGCAGTGGGCCCTTTGTAATTTCTTTCGACGAGACATATTTTCAGATGTTTTTCTAGCACTTTTCTCACATTATGTATATTATAGCGCTGGTATATCTGCTTATTGTTGAGCAGATTTTGTCTTAAAATCTAATCTTTTTCTTATACACTAGTGATGTATGCCAGCAGCCAAATTAGACTCACTGTGTCCATTACAATACTAAGAAGTCGTTTAACTACAGTCAAATGATTTTTAGGATGAACTGCACCAACTCCAAGTGTCGGAGAGATTGCTCCATTGATATGAAGTATAAAAAGTCTGCATGAAGTCCAGAATAAGACAGTTTTTATGTAGAAACAGTTTTGCGTAACAGGAACCGTTTCCAGACACAAAGGGGGTTAGGGTTAGGGTTAAACAAGGATAACTGGATTTGTAGAGTTCGTGGGAAATATTTCACCTGTGGGAAACTTTTCCTACTAACTACAGGTAAGAAGCCGGACATTAAAAGACCTGTGTCATGCAATTTTCCGGTGGACTGCGCCAACAAATGTTCCCAAACTTTTAATCATTTAGAACTGAGGAAGCTACGTGAATGAGACGCCTACAAGAAAGTTCAGTTACCCTTGTTCCAGCTTGTCTTTTTGGATATGTTCCTCTTCTCTTTGCCCTACTGTCTCACAATAGAGGACAATGGAGCATTGATCCCATATGAATGATTTACAAAAGAAAACATGCTTCCTCTGCCTAAAATGTTTTCCAGGGCAGTTAATGCCGCTGCAGAAACTTTCCTGTGCTTGCTCTGCTGTGGCACTTTGATAGAGGGAGAAAGATTTCTCAGAGATAAAACTTTTATTTTTGTATTGTTCTAAAAGTTTAAGCCAAAACCACCAAAAGATTTTCTTCCCATTTGAGACCGTCTATGTTTTGTGGCCGTTTGCATGAACA
Source organism: Chelon labrosus (assembly GCF_963514085.1). Taxonomy (NCBI): domain Eukaryota; kingdom Metazoa; phylum Chordata; class Actinopteri; order Mugiliformes; family Mugilidae; genus Chelon; species Chelon labrosus. Next base: position 27,774,125 of record NC_140358.1, read on the forward strand.
GACCCTTTAATCTGAGCCAGATTAGCTAAATTCCTGCTTGAGCCAGTTTCAGAATTTGACAGATTTGGTCCTGTCTGCAGGGATAAGCATATTGAGGTGTTTCCTGACGACAAAATCCCTCCTAAATCTGTAATTATTACACTGCAGGATTACTTCATGCATCATTATGACAGTCCTCCAGATCCCTATCCTCGAGACTGAGATCAATGTGAAATCTTATGTATGGGCACGTTCTATAAACTCTGAGCCAAATCCTGAAGTAACCCCGAAGTCCAAAAATAACACGCCGGAGCCAGAGAAGGAAAAAAGAAAAATGACACAGCAGAAAATCTGACAACATGCATCAAATCTCTTTCCAAACCCAAACAGTGACCCCCGACTGTTGTAATCTGATTTTCTGTCACAGATTGGAGATAAACCCCACCACATACCTGTCACCCTCCACTGAAACCCCCAGCGCCAGCCTACCTGGAGACTTGAACGTTCAGTACGTCCCATACTCAGGGAGAGCTGCTGTTTTTTAGTTCTCTTTGTATACGCCCTTACAAATTGAGATGAAGCATGAACCGCTGTGAAGACACCTCTTGTCTCACCCCCTTTGTGTTCAGACATCTGGATGCCAGCGGCCTAACAGTGGTGTCAAATGATAGCCGCCGTTCTGCATAATCTGAACGAGCTCATTTTTGTCAAGGAGCAGGAGGGGATCGGAGGGGAAGGTGGGAGCTTTTTAATCGCTCTGATCTCGGCATTGAACGGCGTTTCTGCCCTCCAGATTGTTCCGTGTGCATGAGCTGTCAGAGAGGCAGCGAAGGGCAAAGAGTTCTGGCCTCCGGTTCCCTCTCTCTCTCGCTCTCTGTTGCTGTCAGTTCTTGACGTTGTGAAACTCTAGCTGGCACCGGGGTGGTCGGTCGTGCATCAGCTGAGCTCGTGTATTTTCTAGGTTTCTTGCGTATATCGGGGCCTTTTTGTGCTCGAACATACAGGTGCATGGAGCGCAACCTCGAAGCATGTGTCAAAGCTGAATCTAGGGCTTGTTGGTTTTTGTTTTTTTGCACATGCGAGGCTTTACACCCCCCTTCGCTCCCCGGTGCAGGCAGTTGAATCCACGTGAGTGCCGTTAAAAGTGGAGCCAACATACTGCCAGCAGATAATGACATGAACTGGTTCTGTGCTTCACGATTTGCATGCGCAGCGACAACCATCCCATCACGTCTTGTACTTCACGCTGTCCCTCAGAGGCCTAAAAACTTTACTTGCGTAATAACAAAAAACACTTGTGGAATGTGAAATCATGACTTATGGAAACGAGGATTTAGATCAAAAGGTTGTTCTGGGATTGTGGGAAGATTCCCTCATTCTCTCTTCTGTTTGCACGGGATTAGTTTTACGTGGGGCGTCCTGTCGTAGTCGTAGCTTGTTCCCTGTTATTGGGTAAATTTAGCGCTGTTTGGTGTTTGCTGTTTGCACTTCTGGTTGGATGCCAGACTGCATTTTGTTGTGTATGTACCTGTATATGCAGTGACAATAACATTGATTTTAATCTAATCCAGTCTAATCTAAGGTGATTTAGGAATAAGCCCCCTACGCCTGTGTTTCGCGGGGCGTTTTCACGTGGGATAAGTAAACCTTCCACACCACTTCATGTCTACGTGACTTAATGTTACACGTTTCATACCTCTTTTATACACAGTGTTTGACAGCTTTAGTTACTTTGCAGATTTGGATTTATAATAAAAATGGGACTATTGAACCTAGGGGAGACTTTAAACACTACTGAGCAGTATTTATTCAAGCTCCACCTTTACCGATGTGATGAACACATTAATGCATCACTGAATAAAATCTTAAAAATCTTAAAAATATGCTGAATTTGGTTCATCTGATGGTTTTGAGGTTATTTTCTGGGTGTAGGTCTGCAGGGACGTCTTGATCCTGTGTCCAAACTTTGAGTTATAACACAGCATCCTTAATTCTTGAGTGAAAAGAGACAGAAAAGCTGCAAACAAAACGAAAAATGTTGATAACAACCTCTGCAATTACTACAAATTACTAAATGCCCCCAGGTAAAACTAGTCCTGAGCAAAAAGGACTTAAAGCTGTTTAAAGCCCTTTTTGGCAAATCACCTACCCCATTTCTCCTAACACAGAGGTCCTGTGATAAAACTAATCCAGCTGTGAATCGGCATCTCTGTGTGTGGTTTGGACGGGGGTTATTTTTATTTTTTAAAAGAGTTTTCTTTGTTTCCTGACGTTTTTTCTTCCTCTTTTCACTAAAGAATAATGAAGGCTGCGTTGTAAATCAAAGTCCGGACGGCGGCTTGCGTGCAAAGTCGAGATGTTGCCGCAGAGCGTGCAGACCCATTCACGGCGCATTTTAATGTGTTTGATTTTATTTATTAATGTTTTAATGTGGGCGGCACATCAGTTAAGGTTGAGCTGATTTGAATACTGACAGGTAAAATATATATGTGTTTTTTTAAATATTAATGCAAATTTGCAAAGTAATTAAAGTTGTCAAAAAGTGTAGAGGTATAAATAAAAGGTATAATATTAACTCAGACATGTGGAGACATAAGGAAAAAGTCGGTAAAGTTGAATAAAAGTTAAGAGTTGGAATGTATGAATGCGCCACACAAACACAGGTGTCATTTCTAAATCACATGACCCTCCCAGGTAAAAACCAATCCTGTGCAAATTGGTCAGAAGATGTCAACAAGCAAGGTGCTGAAAAATCTGAACAATGTGCGAGTCTTGCATTAATTTTCATATCACCCAGGATCTCCCAGAGTCCATCTCTTCTTGGTGACTCATGCCACAGAACACACGGCAAACATTTACACTCGGATCAGGACTGAACCGCACGATGCCGTGTCATCAAGCGTTTACAAATCCCTCCTTGTAGCTTCTGCAGTGACAGGAGCTTGGCAGTAACAATTTCGATGAGTGTTTTGTTGCTGGTACTCGGCCTCCCAGGGAATAATTATGGTGAAGCCACCTGTCTGAAAAGGCTTCGAGGCAACTTGCTGTTCCTGAACCAGTGTGTTGTTTTACTAGTTTAACTTTGTTGTCGGGGCAAGTCGGGACACGAGGCAGATACCTCGCCACAGGCCTCCCCTCTGCTGTTGTGTCACTGTGTTCTCTGTGTCCATTTTGTGTTCTGCGTCGAGCTGGAGCTTAGGGGATATTACTGGACTATTTGCAAATTAGTGTGGGTGTATTATGGGTTTTTCCTGTAGATACACAAGGTAATATGAACAAGAACAAACAACACTATTGTGTTTCTGCTTCTGCTGTTCCTGAATTATAGAACATTACATGAAATTTAATGCTCTCATTTTCTTTCCCTTTCGCAGGTCTGCGGATGTCCATAGATGCACTGAAGATGGCAACTTCCGGAGCAACTCTCCTTACTCTAGCCACATTCCTGCTGCACGTGGCGAGATGTCAAGGGACAATGGGGAAAGGAAAAGACAGCTCTCCGCTCAGGTTTACGCACCACCTCTACAACGCCACCATCAACGAGAACTCTGCCCCTCGGATGTACGTCGAGACGGCAGTGAAGATGGGCATCGAAGTGACAGATCCGCTCTGGGACATCAAATATAATGTCGTCTCGGGGGACGACGACGGCTTTTTCCAAGCAGAGGCGGTCAGAGTCGGAGATTTCTGCTTTCTCAGGATCAAAACACGCAGCAGTAACTCTGCTCTCCTCAACCGGGAGGTCAGGGACACTTACACTCTCACTGTGGAGGCAACAGAAAGCACTTTTGACTTCCAGGCGAAGACAAAGGTGCTTGTCCAGGTGCTTGACACCAATGACTTAAAGCCTCTTTTCTACCCTGCCTCGTACAACGTGGCCATCAGGGAGGACACTCCTCTCAAGTCGAGCGTGGTCAAAGTTAGCGCCACAGATGCCGACATTGGAAGCAACGCTGAGTTTTATTACTCCTTCACCAGCAGAGCTCACCCTTTTGTCGTTGACCCATTCTCCGGCATAGTCAGCCTCGCCAAGAAGCTCAACCACACCCGGGCGGAGAGATACGACCTTACCATTTTAGCCGAGGACAGGACAAAAAAGATATCTGGTCTTCAGAAGTTTGGCAACGTTGCCAGGGTTACGGTGAATGTGCAGAAGATGCCGACGGGCGTGCCGGTTATCACGCCACCCCCAAAACCCACGGTCTCCACAGATGGAAAAATAGCTATCGATGTCCACGTGGAAGCAGGAGTTAAGCCTGTGGAATCCCTTAATATTGTTGGAGGGGATCCCCACAAGTGCTTTGAGATAATCCCCTTAGGTGTGCAGGGCAGTGACTTCCAAGTGATCTCCACAAAGAGGATTATCTGGTCTCAAACTCCTTTTGGGCTGAATCTCTCCCTTCAGGCTAAAGACAGGAGCTCGCCAAGTTTACTCTCCTCAATTACACAGGTCCACATTCCAGCCTATCATTACAGCCCATTGACTTTCTTGGAGGACACCTACATTGTCACACTGAGCGAGTTTTCACCCCCTAAGACTCACGTAGTTAAGGTTTCCGTCAGTTCGGTTCCATATAATGTCACTTTTAGTATCAAAAACAACCCAGACAGCTCTAACTTCAAGATAAATCCCAAAACTGGGATTATCGTTACTACAGACAAATTCGACTTTGAGAAAAAGGCTCGATACGAATTTGACGTGGTGGCCAATCATGGTGAAGCGGAGACTCACATCGTGGTGGAGATAACGGACGAGAATGACAACAGCCCACAGTTCACGCAGACGTCCTATCAGGCCACGCTGGATGAAAACTCCCCCGTCGGCAGCAGCGTTATAAAAGTAGCTGCTTCAGACAGCGATAAAGGCAAAAGCGGCTTTGTGACGTATTCCATAGCTAATTCTGGCCCTTTACCTTTCATAGTAGATCCCTTCACGGGTGTCATCTCCACCTCTGAACACCTGGACTATGAGCTGATGAAACGGCGGTATCACCTGAGAGTTTGGGCGTCCGACAGCGGCGGCCCCTTCAGTCAGGTCAGCGAATGCCTTGTGACGATAACCCTGAACAACATCAACGATAACGTCCCTCTTTTTGAGAGGGTGGGCTGCAACGTCACCGTACCGCTAGATTTACCCGTGGGGCACACAGTCGCTGAGCTGTCAGCCATCGATTTAGATGAGCTGCAGCAGTTGAGGTACGTCATCGAGTCCGGGAATGATCTCCTAGTGTTTGACATTGACTCCGTTTCAGGAGCCATCACCCTGAAACAACCGATTCCGGCGCAAGAGGGTTCGTTCACTTTGAGAGTCATAGCTAGGGATGGCAAGCACTACTCCGAAGCCTCGGTTGTCAGGATAACTGTCACAAATAAGGGTGATGACGCGACGCTCCGTTGTCACGAAACGGGAATCTTCAAACAGTTGACGGATAGACTGATAGAGTCGATCAAACCTGTTTTAATCAATCAAGAGGAAGACACGTTCTCAGATATCCACATCACCAACCGACACTCTCCCAAGTTTGACCTGAGCATTCCCGGCACGATTGACCTCACGGAGGACCACCCATTGAATTCCACCATCGTTCAGTTCAAGGCAACGGACGGCGACTCTGGGTTCAACAGTAAGCTGGTGTACGCTATATCAAGTGGCAACGAAGATGGCTGTTTCTCCATTGACACTTTCTCTGGTGACCTTCAGCTAGTCTGCCCTCTGGACAGAGAGAGCAAGGAGTTCTACATTTTGAACATCACAGTTTATGATTTGGGAACTCCACAAACGTCTGCGTGGAAATTCGTTGCTGTCAACGTCGTGGACGTCAATGACAACGCTCCTGTTTTTGATCAGCCCAGATATGTGATACGTGTGCCTGAAAACACAGAAGTGGACTCTATTATTTTTGGTGCTCATGCACTTGACTTGGACACAGACACAAATGGTAATGTCCAGTACTCCCTGCTGACATCCACAGACATGTTCAGAATTGACGACCTTACCGGAGAAGTGACTTTGGCGGCCCGACTGGATCGAGAGAGCTCGCCCAGGCATGACCTCTGGATCCAAGCGAAAGACCAGGCCAAACTTGGCCCTCAGTTATTCTCCACGGTTGATCTGGTTGTGGTTTTACAAGATGTAAATGACAACCCGCCCAAATTTGTACCAAAGGTATACAAGATAAAAGTTGCAGAAGACGTTCCCGTTGGCACGCTGCTCGTCTGGGTTGAAAGCATCGACTTAGATCTGGGCACCGGCGGCCTCGTCACATACAACCTCAAGACCACAGAGAACGGGATCTTTCATCTTGATTCCTCCCTGGGCGCCCTGACCCTCGACAGAGAGCTGGACTTTGAGAGGCGGGCATCCTACAACCTCACGGTCCGGGCTGTCGACCACGGCCAACCCCGCTCCCTCTCGTCATCCTGCTTCGTGGAGATCGAGGTTCTGGATGTCAACGAGAACGTCCACCGCCCCGTGTTCTCAGAGTTTGTGTATGAGGCCGCTGTGATGGAGGATGCAGCAGTGGGCACATCTTTGGTGACGCTTACGGCTTCAGACAAGGATCTAGGCCGAGATGGAGTCGTCAGGTATCACATCCATGATGGCTCTGGTCTAGGAGTGTTCACCATTGATGAGGAATCAGGTAACCAACAATGGGCTTTTTACTTTTTTGCAAAGTTGCTCAATAGTGTCAAAACGTAATTTAGGGTCAACTTAATTATATTGGTTAGCTTAGCCTAGCACAAAGGTTGGAAGCACAGGAAAACACCAAGCTTTGCTCTGTCTGAAGGCAGCAACACCAACCTACTAGGCCCTCTGCTGCTTGCGTATGTCTTGTTTTTGTAATCCATGCAAGAACCAAAGTGTAGAAGCTACAAATCACATGACACTAGTAGGCAAGTTTCTGGTAAGCAACACCCACAGATGTGCCTATTTAATCCCCAATTGCTCTCCAGTCTTTTAGAACCGAAGACTTGGATGAAACGTCTTCAAGAAACTCTACAAGTCCAATTGCCTTTCTTGAGTGTTTTTGGACACACTGCGACCTAGATGACTCAGAACCTTCACAGACAGGCTACAGATCAGTTTCACCAGAGAGTTGTAGTCAGTGGAGCCTCCAGGGAGTAACTTGCCCTGACTAAGATCATGTGATATGATTGAAAGCTCCAGAACTCTTACTAAATGAAGCTTGAGATTGGTTTTCCAGCTGTCAATAGCATGTTTTAAATAGAAGAAAACACAGTACATATCCTTATGTAGTTTCCCTGGTTGAGTGGTTGTACAGCATATTCATATTTCCGCTGTCTCTTTTTCCATCAGCATGTCCTTTGCAGAGGATACCCTGTAACCTCATAGTTACATTCCATTAATCTTCTGATGCACTTAAGGCTCTGATAAAATCAGGGTAAACAGAGATCTCTGTCATAACGTGACTGTGCTGAAATATGTCTTCTTCTTTATGTCTCTGCTTTTTGAGTTCTCCCTCTGGGTTGTCCTCATCTAAACTACATTTGAAGGCAACTATGTGCGGAAAAAGTTACATGCTCTTGTTCTTGGGCCCCTCAGTGTACAGCAACTAGCGTTTAGTAACCCTCTTGTATACTACAACAACTTGAGAACATTTTTTAAACACAAATATGTCACCCACGTCGCTGAGCAGAAAATGCCAAATATTTCCCCACCCACCTTTGGACTCCAATCCAGACATGTTTATAATGTGAACAGACACCTGAAGCTAGATGAAAGTCACGGTGATTGATATTTCCTGCAGGGTTTCTTGCCGTTATTTAGGATGAAACTGATTATACTGAGTAATTCCTGAGGCACAGAAAGTTTGAAACAAGTAAATGCTGGTGTGAAGTTCACAAGTGAAAACTGTATATTATCTTATCAGAGCTGTTAATTCCCTTTGTTGCTTCTCAGGCGTGATTCGTACAACCGAGATGCTGGACCGTGAGACGGTGCCTCACTACTGGCTCTCCGTCTACGCCACCGATCTGGGGACCGAGCCTCTGATCTCCTGGACTCACGTCTTCCTGGAGGTGATAGATGTTAATGACAATGCTCCTGAACTTTCCCAGCCGGTGTACTTCACATCCGTCCAGGAGAACGTGGACAAGGTCAACTCCATTGTCCAGGTTTCGGCCACAGATGCAGACACGTCCTCCGAGGGGAAGCTTTCCTTCCAGATGCTGGAATCTCATCGAACGTACTTCGATGTCGACCCCAAATCAGGTAAATACTCTTTTTGCAAACGTTTTGAGCTGCAATTAAAAAAGTTGTTTATAAATTAAAGGAGCACTTCACCAATTGTATACTGGTTCTTGGTGTGCAAACAGTTGTGTTAACAGCTCCAACGTAAAAGAACCAAGGTGATGCCCGCTGGGTTTTCTCAGTCTGAGGTTTTTAAAAGTGAATCTGTTTCATAAACCAGGTGGTCATTCTCAAGCTGTTTGGATCCCAGCTGAGAACTTGACACATTCAGCGGACTGTCTGAATCTGATTCATTGATATTAACTTTTAATATTCAAGTATCTCAAATTTTGAGTGCTGTTGTTCCCCTTTAAGTTTTGCTTGTTCGTAATATGTGAAATTTATCTTGCAAGGCAGCTGTATTTGATGTTGCTCGACAAACCATCTTACCAATCTATGATAGGTGCTTGGGGCTGATCCGCAAGTGTGCAGATCAGATTAGTCGGCATTAGGTCTGAAGACGGTGAAATTGTCATTTTAATGAATCATCTACTACAAATCTAGCTGCTCTCAGTGCTTGCTTACTTCCATTGCTCCTATGAAGTGCTGCTTGTTGGGTTTCTTCCTCTCATCTACATTATGTCATTCTTTGAGCTGACTGATTAAATTTAGCGTACGATTACAACCGTGATCCAAGGACAACTTCCCAGATGGTTCCGTGTAGCAAGATGTTGTAATATTATTGATGCATTTTGTTATTCTGCCACCATAGTACCCCACCACAACAACCCGTGTCCTGTGTACCAAGTCACAAAAGAGCTATAGAAAGCAGCTTCCTGTAAAACGCTCCTGCATCCATAGCGACTCTACTTGTCATTCACATTCAGCTCAGACCTGTGATTTAATTAAAACCTGATGATCTTGATCAGAATGCAAAGCTCAGTGGCTGCATACGGTTGCATATGTGAAAATGTTATTGTTTTAATGCATTTATAATTTTATACTCCACATTAATTTAATATGTAAAAATAAACATCCCTCCAGTTTACCTCCATTCCCTCCTCTTGTACTTTAACCGTCCACTTCTACTCTTATAGATAATTGAGAAAACTAACTAACTATAGTTATTTTTATCATGGACTACGCTACTGAAAATTCTAATTACAAATCGGAGTAAATTTTCTTTTCCAAAATGAATACAATATAATAACATGATAATTTAGATTACATCCCGGTCTCAAATTAAAAAGTCCAACTCGACCCTGAGACATGTAATTGAAGCTTTTACCGACCAACGTTCCCAGAGCCACTGTCCGATATACAGTGACTCTGGGATGTTGGGTGTAATTAGATCAGTTTGCACAGTGTCATCCTTCCATTTCACAAGCACTTTAAACAGAAATACAGGCTGCGTGCTCCCCTTCTGATTGATTTACATCTTTATTCTAACTCCCTTTGTGATTATAAGACATCTGGAAGACCTCTTTTGCAAATTGTTTCGACGTATATGTGTGTTCCAATGTCCCCGTGGTAGATTTACATTTTGATTCATGGCTATTACTGCAGCAGTAAATCTCAAAAGTGTCTTATTTCCAACAAAGGGAGAGCGGGGGGGGGGGGGGGGGGGGGGTCGTTGATTATTGCCGATATCGCCTAATGCGCTGTTACAAGTCTGAGCAGAGTAAGTGATGCAGAACCTGGGTGTGTCGCCGAGAAGGCAGAGCTGGAAAAATAAAACCAACATAATAGGAAACTCTCTCGGAGGTCATTCACAAACTTGCTCATGTGTGATCTGCAAAGAAAAAATTAAAAAAATCTAACATGGCAGGAAGAAAATGCCTGGGACCCCCTCGGGTATCTGTGCGTTTATCGCTGACAGTTGCAGCTGAATCACCTGGTGAGGACTTTGATGTTGAAGCAAATGAGCGCAACGTTTAGCTCTGCTCTGGCGCTACAAGCCACCACAAGTCCCGTCCTCGTCTTCTAATCTGCAGTTGTTTGTCCACACCCTGAGGCCAGTATACCGGAGGATTACAGAGAGAGAGAGAAGGCGAGTTTTGGTTCGTAGAGAAAGGCAGGGCAGGGCGGGAGGTGTTGAAACAGCCGCAGAGTGTCACATTAGCGCATGGTTTTTCTTGTGTAAATGCAGGTGTATTTGAGATTCATTTACTCGTGCACAGACACGAGCATGGGATAAAATGTGCATGGCTGAAAGGGGTTATTGTGTCTCTGTGTAGTCTTTGCACTGAAAAGATTTCCCCAGTGTCACGTCCTGGCTGTCATGGGAGTGACACTGATCTAAAGGTTAGTTCTTCAATGAGTCCATTAGATTAAGAAGAGAACTGGTGCAACAAGAAAAGACAAACTGTTATAAATTGGAAAAATGTCAAAATTAAATTGAACATGCATGTCGATACACTTGAATACCTTGGTGTTGGTTTAATGGTTCGGGTTTGAGACAAGGAACCTTCTCAATCTCGTCCAACACCTTTTTGAGGAACTTTGATTGAAAGCTAGACCAGATCCTCAAGCATTACTACTGCTAATTACTTCATTCTGGAAAATGAAGTGAGTCAGACAGATAGCAGTTATTACCATACTTGAATGTGGATGTTTGGTGAGGTGCTAATAGGAGATCATCATTTAATACTACCAACAATAAGATGACTAAACAGAATCCATGGAGTCCACTCAGGCTAAAAGGCTGCACCCAAACAACACCAACAAACACTGAACGTTTAAAAGAAGAGAAAGTTACCTGGAGACGGTGTCAAGGAGGAAAATCTCCCAGAGAGGGTTAGGGAGTTTATGTCAGCGTTGGACTGAATCCAGTCGACTCTAGGAGAAGACAAGAAAGACGAGGAAAGGCTTTAGGAAGCTACAGGAGACCAACTTGAGGACATTTAGGATCGGATCAGGACTGAGATCGGCCGATACTGAATATTAAAGGATCCATATTAGATTGGGAGGCAGAAAACTTGGTGTTTAATGACAACACACCACAGCGGCTGTAGCTCAGTGAGTAGACCGGGTTGTCCTCGGTACATGGACAACAAACCAAAGTGTCCTAGGACTCTGAGATGTGCCCAGAGATGCCTGGCACTGTTGTATGATTGTGAGTGTGCTTGTGAAAGACAAGGAAAGACTTTAGAAAGCTACAGGAGACCAACTTTAGGACATTTAAGATCGGATCAGGACTAAGATCGCCCAGTATTGAATATTAAAGGATCAATATCGGATCGGGAGGCAAAAAACTTGATCGGGACATCCCTGCCATCTACCTACCTAGTTTCCCCAATATATGCCATACAAAGATCATTCATGCCTACTCCCACGTACGTTCAGTTGGTGTTTATTGGCAACACACCACAACGGCTGTAGCTCTGTGAGTAGAGCGGGTTGTCCTCTGTACATGAACCACAAACCGAAATGTCCTAGGACCCTGAGATGTGCCCGGAGATGCCTGGCACTGTTGTATGATTGTGAGTGTGCTTGTGAAAGACAAGGAAAGACTTTAGGAAGCTACAGGAGACCAACTTTAGGACCGGATCAGAACTAAGATCGGCCAGTATTGCATATTAAAGGATCGGTATCGGATCGGGAGACAAAAAACTTGATCGGGACATCCCTACGGTCTACTTACCACAAACCGAAGTGTCCCAGGACCCTGAGTTGTGCCCGGAGATGCCTGGCACTGTTGTACGATTGTGAGTGTGCTCGTGTGAATGAATGGGTTGACGTGTCATTGTGAGTGTCAAGTGCTTCAGGTAGAAAAGCAGCATATAATAAATAAAGACCATTTACTGTTTTGACCCCAGACATATGACGCGGGGCAACGTCGCGGTCAGCCTTCACATGTTCTTGATGTTGTCTTGGTTCGTCTGCGCCTTTTAACGCTTTTGTGGCTCTTTACAAACATCACTTCAATACAATAGTCCATACAAGACTACTTTTCACACGAGGTATAAAAAGAAGAATCTGCTGACAGTCACTCTTATCCTTTACACTTTGAGCTGTCAAAGTTCCTTCTACCTGACGACAAAGAACACGACGAACATCTCAGACACTTTAATGGCTGTAATAAATCCGTGTAAAGGGAAGGAGATGGTGATACCTTGAACAACGTAAACGTGCTGTTGAAACCAGATCTTTGGAACATGACCCACCTTGTCTTCTTTTCTCAAATGATTCTGCTATTACTAATGTGCAGGGTTGAATGGTGTAGAAACTCTCATGCCTCGACAGGATGGATATGACTCAGGGCTGTTTCTGACTAAGCCGATATTCTCCTCAAGCATGAAGTGCGCTTTATTCTGCGGCGATTATCTGTTCGATTCAACCCATTAGATGATAAGCAAGGACAAATTCCCGGCAAATTGTCCAGTCCGTTTTTTATTTTTATTTTTTATTACTGACCTGCTTTAGAAAACCGGCGTGTCTCGGCCGACCAGAGTAGGTTTCATAATGTCTTTCACACACACACACACAAAAAAAACAAGTTTGTTTGTTGACAAGGCCAGGCAAGTTAGGAATGTGCCCAGTTCATTAGCATTTTGAAACAGCACATACCTCAAATTACTGCAGAACCTTTTAGATCCTCAAACAGATAATAATAATGTGAAGATTTCTGGCGTCTCCGTTAAATATTTTAAAATCCACAGGCCGCAAATTGAGATGGGTTGTAATTAAAGGATGATGATGTTCTGCGCCTTTTGTGTTACACGAAATGAAGCAGAAATGAAACTGAATGAGATGCAAACACTCTTTCAAGTGTCGCTCTGGTTTGTTTTACCTGCAGCTTTAAGGTGTTAAACGACGCTCCTGCTGCAAATTAGTGTTGATCCCAAACGAATGCATCATTTCCTCCAGTTTGATTTCCTATAAATATAACAGATCAAGGTTCATGATTCATGATGTTTGTTGTCATGTGTGCAGTAAAGACAGCGGTTCAGACCACACAATGAAAGTCTTCTAATTCGTCACTGTCATCCTCGTCTTTCTTCTCCTCCAAATTCTTCTTCCCGCAGTTTCTCTTCTTCTTCTTCTTTCTTCTACTTTTCGTTTCTTCTCTTCTGATTCTTCTCTAATTCGTCGTTATCATCCTTGTCTTTCTTCTCCAACTTCTTAGCCCCCTAGTTCTTCTTTTCTAGTTTGTAATTCTTCCTCTTCTATTTTGTTATTCCTCCTTCTTCTTCCACTTTCTCTAATTCTCATCACAATCATATTCCTCCTCCAAATTGTTTTTCCACTTTCTCTTCTTCTAATTCTTCTTCTTTCTTCTCCTTCTACAAATTCTTCTTCTTCTAATTTCTCTTCTTTTATTCTTCTTGTAGTTTCTGTTCTTATTGTGTAACTTTGTTTTTGTGAAGATTAATTTGTTGAATGATGCTTGAAGTGAACCATTAAGCTAACACCATTATTCCCGTTCATTTTACATAAATATACATACTTAACCAAACATTACGTCGGTGTTGATCATCATAGCGCCACTATCAGCAGCGTACGATGAGGGAAAAGATTTAACGTAGAGCTCACAGAGTTTCTTTCTTACATGATGCAATATTTTTCACACAAGCTCATTGATCCACCGTCTTATTAAGGGTGGATCTTCAGATTCATTGCGGTGCTTAGCAATCAGAATAAAATATTAAATTTAACACAACTCATGTTCCCCAGTATCCCACAGCTTAAGGAAATCTTTTCAATTTATTTTTGAAGTTAAAATGTCTCCTGAAGTCTTCCATCTTTGGCCAACTCCAAAGCACGTGTGGAAGATCATCTTTAGTTATTTTACTTCTCTTACACATATTGTGATGATATCCAAACTATTAAAAAATATTCATACAGTATATGGCACATTAAATAAGAGCGAATAAATCCAATTTATAGTAAAAAGTTAACTTTCAATCTAACTTTGCTAGCTAGCGCCTGTAAAGTTAAGCTAGCTCACGTTACGTCTGGAGTCGTTTCCTCCAGGTTTTGATGTAGTCTGTTTAAATAACTGTAACTCTTCTACATAGTCTAAAAGTCAATAGCACAAACATCGGATTTCAAAAAGTGGCGGTAATGTAAAATTTTGTTAATGAATAACACAAATAGCTTCTCGTGCTATGTGTTTTTGGGAGTAAATTAGACCCTGGCGGGCTGCCATAGTATTAACATTATATGGGAAACTCTGTGAGACCGGTCCATATCATCAAATGTGTAAAATAAATCTGCTTTCCACTTGTGTTTTTTTGGATATATAATCATATATGACGCTATTAGTGGCAGCATATATATCAGAAATCATTCCTTCACATGATGTATGCGACCGGTTGCAGAGATATGTTTCTAAAGTGGATTCAGTTAACATTTAACAGCTTCTTCGGGGACTGATGCGCCCGAGGCTGAATACCACAGACCGGTTAGGGAAGACCTTTAAATATTATCTGTCATGAAATAAATCCCGTTTTTTTTGAGTCACAGTGAAGTGGAGTCAGACGATGTGAAATATCTGTTTCACTTCTGGCCTATCTGCTGCAGACCGTCTGCATTTTTCTGCAGATATTTTAAACGCTTAAAAGCCTCTTAATTACACTTTCTGTCTCTGAATGCACCTCGGCAGACTTTATCTGTTTCAGAATGAATGCAGCGATCAGATGTCTGTGATCTGATCAGATAGTGGTCTCTTTAAGGATAACTACTGGAAGACTTAGTTAGTTAGAGACCGTTTCAGACTCTTGTTTATCCCCACTACCACCTCATTTGCATACGTTTGTTAATGAGGAAGACACTTTGAATTCTTAGTCCAACAAAGAATTTCTCTTTTGAGAGACTCTTCTTTCTTTGTGTGGGTCTTGATATTTCTGAAATGTCAGAAATTTAAGACGTCTCATTTGAAGATTTGGACAGTGAGTGAGTTGAACGTTTTAAAGAAAGAAAAGACCAGAAGCAGCAGCAGCAGAAGTAGATTTGCAAACTGGCTCTGGACCCGAAGAGAAAAGACAAGGGAGCAAACACACCGGGTCCCGACTTGCCAGACATCGCTGTTTATCTTCTCGTGGGTTTTGACAGCGGTCCGGCACGGCTGAGTGAAAACAGGCGACGAGGGAGAGAGAGGCCTTTAGCCCTGATTCCCATGTCTGCGCTAATGACAGAAACACACTTTCTAATGTGCCCCACCTGTCCTAATGATGCCCCCCCCCCCCCCCCAGGAGGGCTTGTTTGCACTGTTGTAAAAAGAGGTTGAACGACCCTCAGCAGGGTCGTTCAGTCCACTCACAACCCCCCTCCAGGTCTGTCTGAGGACGTCAGCTCACACTTAAACACGTCTGTTTGTCAGACGTTCTACCTCAGTCCAAGCTTCTTGTTTCCCTTTAGTGGCTTTTAAATTTTGCACTGTTGGAGCTGGTTTTACTACTTGGAAACACAAATATTCAGTTTAAGAAAAAGTCCTGCATTCAAATTTATGAAGTAGAAGTATTTCAGCAGAATGCATCAAAACTAAAAGTACACAATGACAAATACTGTCCAGAATAACCTTTAAAGTTTCTGTTTAAGCTTTAAATCGTTTGATTAATGCTTTACTGGAAAAACAGAAACTGCAACAGAAAAATATTATTAATTATTTTGGTTTGCATTCAAACTATTATAAAAGTAGATGTTTTTGCTGTTTTTAGCCTCTGTGAGGCACTTTGTGTTGCTTTTAAAAGGCATGAAAAGTGCCATATAAATAAATTTGATTTGATTTGATTTGATTTAGAAGTATTTCACCAGAATGCATCAAAACTAAAGTACTTTTTTTGATGGTTTTAACCCCTTAATGCCTAGTGTCGTGAATTTGCGACGCACTGTTTCTGCTCAAACTGCAGCTGCATGTAAAACTCCAATGTCGGTTTGTGCACATTTAAAAAATTCCTAGGAACCTTTTGCAAGTACTAGTTTGTCGTAGGACCGGTCGGAGTGGTAAGCAAAAACCAATAATTCATTTCTTTATATAACTGAAAAATCAATTCAGGCGTTAAGGGTTTAAATGTCTTATCAACACTGGAGTGAACACATTTACTTGCTTTATTTTAATGTGTATTATCTGCCACGGTGGCAAATACCGTCCAGAATATTCTCCAGAATAACCTCAAAATTTCTGTTGAAGCCTTAAAATGCTGCAACAGAAAAATATTCAGTTGAAGAAAAAGCTCTGCATTTAAATGAATATAAGAAGTATTTGAGCAGAATGCATCAAAACTAAAAATACTTGTTTTGCAGAGTAAATAGTATAATGTCTAATAATCGATTCAAGTATTTAATCACACTTCTTTTTATCTGTTTTAAATGCACAATGTCTGGATATTTTCCAGTGGATAAATTTGGTGTCTTTATTAAAATATATGCTGTTATTGGTGCAAAAATCTAACACAATGAGAAATAGTTTTGAGAATATTCTTTAGAATAACCTCAAAGGCATCCAGCGTGGTCTGTCTTTGTGGAGTGGGAGGAACAAAGCTGAACAAAGGGTAAAAATCATGTAAAAAACATTAGTAGTGTTAAAAGGAAAGTAGTAGTTTAATCCAAGATGGTTATGGTTTCATTTATTTTTATAAAACGTATGAGAAGTTGTTAAACAATGCAGCAAAATCGATGCATAAAGTCGTTTGTGTCAAGTAATAAAGAGTCGAGACACTTCACTGCTCTCAGGAAAAGTAGATATTTTTAACTGTATCCTGATTATTGCCTGGAAGACTGACCTCAGTTCTTCTACTAAAAAAAGCTCCTCAACCATCTGATAAGACGTTCTGCTGAATTTCACTGAACTCTAACAGCATTTTGGCTGCATCCCAGAAAAAACAAAACAACACCCTTGTGCAGGGTTTCTGATGCTCGGCGTCACTTTCTCCTGCCTTCAGTGGGAAAGTGTAAAACCGTTCGGTATCGTATCAGCGCTTCTGTCGTCGCACGACAGTTTGAACACAGTATCTCCATCTCTGCCACATTCCAGCCTTATCTCCACCAGATATGAATATTATACCTGCAGCCACAAACCACACAACACATTAATATACAACGTCTGTGCAGCTACACATTCAACCACAGACGGTAAATCAGTCGGGCAGGTTTTACAGCTGCTAATTAAACGGAACAAATGCGCACGGCGAAGCAGGAAGTGGCTGATGAGCAGGAAACAAAAGATAAACACGTTATTAATGTTATCTCTTTGTGAACGGCTGAATCAGCAGCTTTAGTCTTTAACTGCTGATCGCTGGGAGTTAGAAGATCACTGCAGTTAAACCAGGGATCAGGAAACAAGTGTCAGTCAGTTATTCTTCTATTCTCCTGATTGCTCTTCTTCTTCTTCATCTAATTCTCTTTCTGTTCCCCTTCCAAATTCTTCTTTTTAATTCTTCTTCTTTGTGTTCCCCTTTCTTGTCCTCCTCCAGTTTCCCTTCTTCTAGTTTCTCCTTGTTTTATGGAACCGTTCTTCTTTCTTCTTCTCTCACTCCTAATTCTTCTCCTTCTGCTAATTTCTCTTCTACTAATTCCTCTAAAATTGTTCTTCCAATTACTCTTCTTCCTAATTCTTCTTCTCGTTTTTTAATTCTCCTCCTCCAAATTTGTCTCCTTGTCCTAATTTATCTTTCTCTTCTTCTTGTCCTCCTCCAGCTTCTTCTTCTAATTTCTCTTCTTCTTCAATCTTCTCTTCCTCTGACTTTTTCTTATAATTACTCTTTGTCTAACTGTTATTCTGTCTTCCCCTTATTTTATTTATCTTCTTCTTGTTTCTCCTCCTCCAAATTCGTCTCCTTGTCTTAATTGTTGTTCTTCTTCTCAGTCTTCTTCTTCTCTTTTTTCTACGTATTAATTCTTCTTCTGCTGTATCGTCTTCTAATCTTCTTCTCCACCTACTTGCTCTCCTTCCAGTTCATCTAATTCCTCTTCTTCTAATTGCTCCTCTTCCTAATCTCCTCCTAGTTCCTCTCCATTTTATTCTTTCTCCCAAATTCTTCTTCTTCTTCTAATTTCTCCGTCTGTTTCTTCTTCTTTTAGTCCTCGTTTTCGGTTTTGTCTAATTCTTCTTCTTGCTTCTCATTTTTAAATTCCTCTTCTTTTTTCTCCTCCTCCTCCAAGTTCTTCTTCTTCTGCTAGATTTATTAAAGGCTGATATATGTGTTTTATTTTAAGATCCCTGCACTAACGCTCTCCCTCTTGTTCTTGATCCTCTAAAAAGCTAAAATCAAGTGTCAGATGCTCCAGAATAAACCGCCGTTAAGAGCCGTAATAAAAACATCTTGTAACCGACTCTTCCCTCCGCCCTGGCTTCACCATTAAACGCCGGCGTCTCCTATCCAAACACTCGTCACCTGACCCTCGTTGTTATCCTGCCGTTGGCGTTAGCCGGCGTGTCTCTGCTATTAGAGCTAATCGCTGCTCTCAAACACTTGACTTAATTTCTTTAGACGGGATGGGATCAGGGCAGAACATGCTCCTCTAAAACTCCACGGAACAGGTGACATTAAAGCAGCAGGTTGCAGCTTTAAACATTAAATCATTCATTTTACACTTTTATTGAGACTTTATGGACATTACTGTGATCCAGAGGTGAGATCATATCCACATCAGCTTGACTGACTCATCCAGACGAGTCACTGGTTCTTCAACTAACGTCCTTCAGTTTAGAAATAGATTTTGTTTTATTAGGTTTTCACGTACGCTGCTGGATTTCTTTGAGGGGGACAAGTCTGAACTCGGCCTAAACACCAGCCGTGGAGTGATTCCCAACAGACAGCAGCCAAACGTGTCTCAATGACCTGCTGAGACACATGGTTTATAACATCAGGAGCAAACGTCCAATCAGCTGTCTGCCCCCGACCAGACGCTCCGTCAGCTGCTTTAGATGTTTCGGTTTAGAGAATCAGTTTCTGTTAACGGTACAGGATGACGATGCCACCGCCGCAGCGTATTGGTTGTTTGTCTTGTTGCAGCATGTTCTATTTTATTTTGTCTACAAACGTCTGATATTAGTTTGACACCATCGTCCTGATGTGAATCCGGTCTGTTCACTTCTTAGTGAGGAAGTCGTTCTGTGTTTAGTTGATGATTCTCTGGACGTAGTTGTGTCTCAAAGAAATGTTCAACAATGAGGAGTTGACTCTGTCCAACCTTGACCTGGGTTAAAGGTTTACTACTACTACTACTACTACTACTACTACTTCTACTACTACTACTACTAATACTGCTACTACTTCTACTACTACTACTACTACTACTACTACTTCTACTACTACTAATACTGCTACTACTTCTACTACTACTACTACTACTTCTTCTTCCTTCTCATCTTCTTCTGGCCAACTCCTCCTCGCCTTTTTCCTCCTCCTCCTCCTCTTCCTCTCTTTCTTCTTCTCATTCTTCTTCCCCTCCTCCTCTTTCTCCTTCTTCCTCTTCTCCTCCTCCTCTTTCTTTTGATTTTTCTCCTCCTCTTCCTTCATCTCCGCCTCTTTCTCTCTTTCTCCTCCTCCTCTTTCTTTCTTCCTCCTCCTCTTTCTCTCTTCTTCTTCTACTCTTTCTCCTTCTTCCGCTCCTCCTCCTCCTCCTCCTCTTCTTTCACTCTTTCATATCCTCCTCCTCCTGCTCCTCCTCTTTCTCCCTCTCCTCCTCCTCTTTCTCCTTGTTTGAGTTCTCTTCACGCGATGATTAAGAATTCAAAATATTCTCATTATTCTCGATTAAGTAATGATCACTTTGTAAGTTTGTGTTTTTTTTTTTTCCAGCAGTAAGGTCGAGTGAACACACACAAACACACTCACAGTAACACAACAACACTAACACAACAGATGCAACGTCCATAAAGCAGACTGTGTTTTCTTAGGTGCCATCGGTTCAGTCACTCAAACACCTACAACAACAGCAGCAGCAGCAGTAACAGCGCTCTCATTACTGCCCCGCTCTGTTTGTTTAGGTGCAGTTAGCACTCTCACTTCCTGGGACGGTGACACACTAACTGATTCCTTCTGTGTGTGTGTGTGTGTGTGTGTGTGTGTTGGCAGGTGTTATCAGCACTCTCTCAGCTTTGGATCGGGAGGACAAACCGGAGCACAGCATCGAGGTGAGACTCTCTGGAACCGTTCAGACCGTCCTGAGGGGATCCGATCACAAGTGACCACCTTAAAGTAGACTCGTATTTGACGTATTTGACCTCCTTCCTTTGTTAGTGTGAACACACAATCAGTCCTTGGTCACATTAAACACCACCTACTCAGTTTTGCCTCATTCATTCAGAAATAAAAACACACAAAATCACTATTATAAACGATCACCAGCAAAGGAAAAAGCACCGTAAATGTAAAACTAATGATACTAATTGAAATGAATTCACTGTGTAAAGTTAATCACCAGTGTCTTTATTTATCTTTTAATGCCTGAGATTTTTCTGTCGCTGCTTCAAACAGCACATCAGTGACATTAGTCTGAGGACGGAAGTTTCCAGGGTTCAGTTATAATCTGAGCTAAAATAACTAAAAGAGAGTGAGAGAGACGTCACAGCTTGTTCAGAAATATATATCACCTCCACAAGTCATTACCACCACGCAACATGCTGTTCATGGTTCTGAAACAGTGGTAGATCCATTAGAGACAGCAGCTGACTACAAATGAGAAACTGAGATCAGATCTCAATCTGCAGCTGGTTACTTGTGATCAGATCAAATATCTTGGTCTGAATGAATCCTTACAAACAACAGCTGCCTTCTTTCTTCCTTCTTCTACAGTACAATGTGTTTTTAATCCACCTCCTCCCTCTCACCTCCCAGGTAATCGTGTCGGATAACGGCTCGCCGCCTTTACGCTCCAC
This sequence comes from Chelon labrosus, assembly GCF_963514085.1. Classification (NCBI taxonomy): domain Eukaryota; kingdom Metazoa; phylum Chordata; class Actinopteri; order Mugiliformes; family Mugilidae; genus Chelon; species Chelon labrosus. Next base: position 27,795,121 of record NC_140358.1, read on the forward strand.
CGCCACCGTCGTGATCCGAGTCCTGGACGCCAACGACAACCGGCCCAAGTTCACCGACAAGCTTTTCCACGTCAAGCTGCCGGAGCAGCAGCGCCACGACGGGCGGCGGGAGGTCTGCAGGATGGTTGCGCGTGATGACGACGAGGGCTCCAACGCCGTGGTTACCTACAAGCTCCAGGACAACGCCGACGGCCGGTTTGAGATCGACGCGCTGAGCGGCGTGGTGACGTCGCACGGCGATTTCTGGCCCGGAAACTACAGCATCCTCACGGTAAGCGTCCAGAACGGCTGTAGTTTAGTAGGCTGCCGTCATGACAACCAGATCTGAACCCTGCATGGGGGTTTGTGACTCCATCTCTAAAGCTTCATCTCGAGTTTTCTTTGAGGTGTAGAGCTTAAAAGGCCAAATCATCCGCTCCTTAATCCTCTGAAAAGCATGACTTTGTCATCCATCTGCTTTGTGGAAGTCAGAGCAGATCTGTCTGTACTTTAGTTTTCCATCCTCCTTTCTATGAGGAAGGCCCAGTGCATTCGTTGGGGACTATTTTCAGTGGCGGATTAATTCAAATGTGTTTCTCTGGTGAGCTAGCAAGCAACTTACATAGTCCTCCAACCAATCAGAGACATTTTGTTGGACACAAATTCAACTCCAACGGTGCATAAAGCCCCGCCCAAACTGATTTGATCTTTGCAGGAGAAAAATCAGTTCCCAACGGAGAGACTCCGGACCAAGCTGTCACCACTAAAAGGTTTCCGGTCAGTAATAGTGAGGCTGATCACCGACAGATGACTGAATGCAGAGGCTACTTTAGTCACATAGCTGTTTTCAGTACTGTAAATGTGTGTATAAGTTTACACTTTGAGTTTACAGTCTATATTTTATATTATTTTTTCACAGTTTTACATTTACACAAAAATACATTTCACTGTGCATTGTACTATGTATAACTGTGCATGTGACAAATACAACTCTTAATTTCTAGAGGTAAAAAAAAAAAAAACTTAAAGAAATCTCTATAATGTGTTTTTTCTACATTACTTACTCAGGAATACTGAACCTGTGTAGTTGATGGAAAGTTTGCAAGATTTATAAGCAGAACAATCAGATCTGATCACCGCATTTTGTAAATTAGTTCTCTAAATAACTGTTCTGTTCTTTCTGTTGAACAAAGTTTACAAGGTAAATAAAAGCAAAAATGCAATTATGCTAAAGCTGCAAAAATGTCAGCATATAGGCTAACAGAAGGAGAACAAACAAACTGTGCTAAATTAAATTCCAGTAGGAGGGTGAGGCTGAATCAGGGCCAGAAATTATCTTATTATCTTCAGCCCGTTACAGAGAATGATTGGGCCGATAATATATGGGGAAAAAGGTTTCCTAGAAAAGTGTTTGTCAGCTCTGAGAGACCAACAACAAACTCCTCATATCCTGTCTGGATGCAAAGTAAAAACTGCAGCAGTTTGAGGAGGAGGAAGAATCTGTGGCCTATCGTAGATCAGATCGCTCTCACTAGTTGGCACCAGTTCCTTCTTCTCAACGTCAGTGAGGACAAATTATAATGCACCGAGTGTGTGATTATTCATTCATTCATTCATCTTCTGTAACCGCCTGTCCTGTGAAAGGTCGTGGGGACGCTGGAGCCTATCCCAGCTGTCATTGGGGCGAGAGGTGGAGTACACAGGGAGAACATGCAAACTCCACACAGAAAGGCCCCAGATGGCAGATGGATTCAAACCCATAACCTGATAACTACCACACCACCGTCCTGCCTGTGTTCATTAAAATGTCCTTTTCTGCGTTGACTCCCAGATTAAAGCGATGGACCAGGGCAGCCCACCGCGCTCGTCCACGTCCCGGCTCGACGTCGAGTGGGTCGCCCTCCCGCCGCCCTCCTCCGAGCCGATCACGTTCGAGGAGCCCCACTTCACCTTCGCCGTCATGGAAACGGAGCCCGTCACTCACATGGTGGGCATCGTCATGACGGAGACGCACGGGCTGAGGTGGTTCGACATCGTAGGTGAGTGGGGAAAAAAAACAAACACACATTACTCTCTAGGAAGCTTCACAGAACAAAGTTTGAAGGCAATGATCTCTAAAAGAAGACAAACGACGGATATAAAAACACTACTAGTATTTATTCCCTTCTACACTCAGTTTGAGGAGAGAAGGAATCAGAGGACGCTCCTGAAATCAGGACTCCCTGATCGCTAAGTAATGGCCTCCCATAGATCACAGGGAGTCGCTGCCTCCACGGCGCCGAGGAAATGATACCCGACAGTCACCGTATTGCCACTTACACGCAAAGTGCTGACTTGTAGCGAGCCGGGGGAAAACAAACAGGTCGCGATCATCGTCCATCCTTATGGGGCTTCACACAAACTGCAGATGAGTTGCTTTCTAAAAGGTCAGCAGAGTCCCGCAACAGTGAATGATGTTTAGAGGACGAGCGGGCGGGCGAACTTCAGCGTTGTTTATTTCTTTAATCAGCGCTGCCTTTCGCCGAATCCACTTCGGGTTTGTCAGCTCAAAAGAACTTAGAGATGGAGGCTGCAGCAGAGGGGACGTTTGGTCGGGTAATGGGGAACACTGCAACGTCTGCAAATAAATACGTGGAAAAACAAAAAACCTACAAGCATGAGGAGGCGTCAGATAGGTTCAAGGGTTTTTCTGCAGGAAATATCCTCCTCCCCCATCCTGCAGCGTTCACGTCATGTTCCTTGATTAGTTTAGAGCAACCACATATAATAACTGGAGATTAATAGTAGTAACTGAATTGTTCACAGAGCTTTTTAAAGGACAGATTAAAGGCTGCAGATGAATAATAGAGTCTTGCCGTCACAAAGGAAGTGTTCCCGTAGTGACGGATGAACCGAGGGCTTCCTGGTGTTAGCGGGATAGCAGCGGGACGTTTCTCTCTGTGAGGATAAAACAGCAGCGCTCCTCCTCTCATCACCTGCCAGATCACTGCAGGAGGGACGGCCGGCCACTTCTTCCTCACCCCCCTCCCGGCCTCTCGTCCTCCTCCGGCTCCTCTCAAACCCCAGACGATAAGAACTGTCCCCGTCAGAGCGATGGAGAGAGAGAGAGAGAGTGGCTTTGTAGAAAACAAAAGGCGTGGAAACACTTTTTCAAGTGGAAATCGGCCCTCCTGGCTCCGGAGGTGTGTCGTTTCCGTTTTGAGCCTCGGGAGGAGAACACGCGGGTCGTTCGCCAACTGCCTCCTGTCGTGAGCAGAGAAAGGCCGACGTTCCTCCTGTTCGGTTCACGGTGCCAAGCTCGGAGTGTGCCAGAGCTGAGAGGAACACAACGGGGACGTTCGGTCGTCTCAGGGCTGCTGATGCCGTGACATTTGCTGTATCACGACGCGTCCTGCTCTAGAATATCTCTTCAAAGTGATTTCATTTTGTGTAAAAGTCTGGTTAGCTTAGAAGAACACTGGGTGGCGTCCAGTCATTTGAATTTGAACCCACATGTTTCCTGAAGAAACGTTTTGAAGCTCAGCATGGCGTCTCCCGCCACCGCCGCCATCTTGGTTAGCACCACCTAACTCCCAGCTAATTCAAACATCCTGAAAAGAGTGAGTGGAGCTGAGGATTGTGGGCGATGCCTGTGATCAATCACCTGTCAATCACCTTTTAGGGGAGGGGCCTCTGTGGATCATCCCACAGATACTTGATCAGTTTGGGATCTAGTGAATTTGGAGGCCAGGTCAACACCTTGTGCTGTTTTTGTAAGTTGTTCCTAAAGCGTTTTTGTGGCTGCATCCTGCTGGGGATGGCTGCTGCCATCAAGGAGTGTCAATGCTATGGGATGGGGGTGCCTGGTCTGGTCTGGTCTGGTCTGGTCTAGGTGGGTGGTAGATGACACATTCTTCAGAAGAGTTTAGCATGAAGCTGAAACCTGAAGGTAAATCTTTTGGGAGTAAAGATCACGTCTAGTCCTCGTTTTGAGTTAACGCCATCGCTTGCATCGTGTTGTGTTTTCAGTAGCCGTGACAGTTCTGTGTATAATCAGTCAGAGCTGAAGTGTTTGTTTGTAGCGTTGGATAATTGTGCAGCATTTTTCTCTCTGTGTGGCCCGTGACCAGAACTCGGTAATTATCACTGACGGCTTGTCAACCGTCCCGTCAGTCAGTGCGTCTCTCCTCTTCTCCGAGTTTTAATTTACTTTTTGTCTGGAGACACGTTGTCATGTTTCTGTTTTATTCCGATCCGTCCCAGTCTGCTCCTCGGTGGCGTATCGCTGACCCTTATCTCGGCATCGGTGAGATGAGGGCTGTTGTGTCACAGGGTTCCTCCTCTCCCATGCAGATATGATCAAGTATTCATTGCCCCCGCTTTACCTTCCTCCTCTGCAGCAGATGCCTATCGCAGCTCTCTGGCCGCGAGATAACTCACAGAGACAAATGAAGACTTCCCTCGCTGTCAAAATAACTCAAACACCTCCTGTGAATCTGCACAAAAACAACAAAAACACCTCGTTTGGAGTCGGGTGGGGGTGGGGTGGGGGTTGTTAGATCACAAAATCAGTGATATAACAGAAGCAGGAGAAGGATTTCATCTCCTCCAGCTCCACTGCGCCGTGTGTCCCAGCTGGGTACCGTGTGGTCAAGATGAGGGTCAGCACCTCCAGGTCCAGGGCCGTGGTTCCCTGCAGGACGAGGTCGGTTCCCTGCGGGGGGGGCGGTTGAGTTCAGGCTTCTGTGTTTTCTAAATTCAACAGAAACGCCTACCTGAATGAGAAGCGTAATAAACCGCCCCCCCTCGTTGTGAAAAGTTTAGTTTAACATTCAAACAGCAGTCAGGGTTGGGCTGTCACCGAGGATCGTTGCAGAACGTTTGTCAGTTTAGCATGAAAGCTGGAACAATGGGCCTGATTGTATTTTAATAACATAAAAATAGAAGCTGTCAACCACATCTCGCTGCCGTCATCGTCAGGAAATTCACCCACGGGTTACGACCGCCAGATAAGACATCAGCATTAATGTGTCCAGCGTTCGCTCTGCCCCCCCGTGAATCCCCTCGAGGAGTTAACGTGATTAATCGTATCAGGGATTTGCGAGATGTTGAAAAAGGCGGCAAAGAGTAAAAACACATTTCTGCTCCATAACATGTGGCTTTGCTTGTGAATTACAGGATTGTTCAACCTCTCTGGGGCTTTAGAGATTTAGGACCTTGATGAGGTGTCTGAGTTGAACCAGAAGTCAGAAACACACAAGAAAAATACAGTTTTAGGTTTAATATGTGTTAAACCTCGCAGCAATTATCTAAAATAAACATTTTTGTTCCTCCCCAGTTTTGATTGACGTAGCAAAGTTGGGTTTCCAGTGGTAACAGGCTAAAGCATGATGTTCCAGACGTCCCTCAAGATGAATGTTAAGGTGTTCCCAGTAGAGATAAACAGTTGAAATTCAGCCTGATAGACAAGATATACCCAGAAATCATATCAGATAACCAAACCATATCTACCGGCAACGTTTGACACGAAGGAGCATCAGCTGTACTCAGAGCTCCTTCAAAATACCTCTTTTACGCCACGATTTCCATCCACTTATCTGAATTCAGTTCCTTCTCCATAGCAATGTTTCACTTCTACTTCCTTATAAGGAATTCCAAGGTGTTCCCAGGCCAGTTGGGATGTGCAATTCACCAAATTCAGCCCGATAAACCTCCAAAGGGAGGCACAAGATCAGCAGTGACTTTCCACTGGAGGCTTCTCCCTTGCACCTATCCCATTGTTGGCGTTCCCAGGCATGTCGAGATATGCACAAGATAAACCACAAGATTTAGCCGGTAAACCGTCCTCACCAGATAACCTAACCACCTCTACTTGTATCTTTCCACATGAAGGAACAGCAGCTCTAGTCTGAACTCTGTCTAAAGAAAACTATTTCGAATTCAGGTTCCTCTCTGTAGCAACGTTTTCTAGTTCCTTATAAAGCATGTTAGGGTGTTCCTGGGCCAGTCCAGATATGCAACCCCTCCTCCAAATTCGGGAAATTTAATTGGTAAACCCTCCTCACCAGATAACCGAGCCACCTCTACTGGCAACTTTTGACATGAAGGCGCAGCAGCTCAAGTCCTAGCTCCTTCTAAAATAAACTTCCAGGATCTTCAAGGTGATCCCAGACCAGTTGAGATAATCCCTCCTGCAAATTCAGCCCTCTAAACGTCCAAAAGGAGGCACCAGATTCCAGAAGCAGCATTAGCTCTGCTCCAACCTCCTTCCAAGATGAACTCTGTTTACTAAACTAGAGTTACTTTTCTTTCTACATAATTTTCATCTGCTCATCCAGAGTCAGGTCACGTTGGCGACAGGCCACAGGCTAAGGATGGTATTTCAGACTTCCTTCTCGTGAGGAGTCCTGGGGCGTTCCCAAACCTGTCGAGATATAACATCCCTCCAGCAAATTCAGGGTCTTCTCTCAGCTGGCGGCGCTCGGTAAATCTCCAACGGGAGGCATCGTCGCCAGATATACAAACCACGCAAAGGAGCAGCAGCTCTACTCTATTACTACTCAATACACTAAATTTGTGTACAATGTGGGGATAACTTTGTCCAGCTCTGGTGAAATTCAACAAATAGTTATTGATGATGGATAACCAAAGATCTGGTGCTTTAACGCTGCAGGAGAATAATAAGTAATGAATGTCCGCATTGGTCTTGATTCTAGACATTATTGTCCTTCTCTAGCAGAGCATGACTGACACAGAAAAGGAAAGAATGGGTCGATCCTCATTTTTGACCCTCACCTGCTGTCAGACCTTTGGTCAGCAACTCAAAGTGTACAAGATACAAAATGACGTTCCCTCAGCAGGAAACTTGATCTGATTCCCAGAGCTCAGAGCAATGCGAGGCCTTTTTCTCCTTCTCCTGAGCCGAGCTGTTCGGGCAAGTCAGGAGAAAAAAACCCAGAGGCGGACGCCAGATAAGTTGAGAAATTAAACCTCCCAGTATTGTGGCCAGGAGCAATTACTGGAGGAAGTTGGAGGGGAGGAGGACATCTGTTTTGTGGTCATTTTAACTCGTGCTCCTCGTCTTGCCCTGAAGGAACGTCTGCTGTTAACTCAGCTGCTTTGATAGAACCAAGAATTCTTCTTGTTCAGGCTCCACTGTAATCCTCTATGGTGGAACAGGAAGTTATTCACACAGTTCTCATTTATTTGTGTATTTGTTACGCCTCAGTGAGTTTTACGGCCAATAAAGTTTGTCTTAAGGCTTGTTTAAAGTGCTGCAGGACATAGACGCCGTAACCTACGTTCGTCAGTCTGGCTCGCTCTGTAAAAATGCCACCCAAACACAAGTCGGCGCGGTCGGGTTAATTTTTGTTTCTACTTCCTGCTTCACTTTCAACAATGGCGACTGAAACTTTTGCCGAAATTTCGCCAAAGATTTTTTAAGCATTGCTGCAGCTCAGTTGCTCAACTTTTAAGCTCTACAGCCATTTATTGAAATTTAATCCAATTAATAAATCAGTTTCTTGCAAGAAACATCAGATTACTTATTAAATCTTATAAAATTACTTAATCTGCAAGTCGCTGCAGGTCAATGGATAAACGTTTACATTAAATCAGGATTTAGTTCATTGGTTTATTCGTTCATCTTTTCTTTTCGTTGACAGAACATTCATTAATTTAGATCTCATTTTTGTTGCAAAAATATAGTTCATCATTATAGGTCATATAATCAGTCATAATCAGGCTCAGCAGGTAGATCCTTGCGCCTTTATCCAAGTTTTTAGCATTATCTAGACGTTTGGTCTGGAGTCTCTCCATTGGGAACTGATTATCCAGCAAAGGACCAATCATATCGCTTGGGCGGGGCTTTATGTGGTGATGGACAGAAGAGTAACAGCGAGTTTATTTACAACAAAATGGCTCTGATTGGTTTTAGGACTATCCAGTTGCTCGAAGATGTATCAGTTGAAACACGTCCCAATAAAGAAATCCAGATGTTACCAGACTCTTATCACTCTTATCTTATCACTAAATCGTTCAATCAATCTAAATATAAATCAATGTAAATCCATTATTTACTTTCCTTTTAGCTCCGTTTTGGTTTCCACCATCTCTTGAGTAAAATACTTGGCTTCTTAGCTGCTAAATTTTCCATTTAAAAAATAATATATGATGTGTGTGATGCAGGTGAAGCCGTGTACAGCTGCTTTTTGTCTTTTAAAAACCATTTTCCCGTCGTATAAAAGGATCGGGGATGTTGTTTTTTCCCCGCTTTGCTTTAGCGATAATTGTGTTTTCAATTCCACATTGACACTCCTCCTTTCTTCTGTCCTTATTGTGCTACATGTATAATAATGTCGAGGTAAAGTCAAGGATGACCTCGCTTGCCTTGTTGCCGTGTTTTCCTGACCCAGATAAACATGTAGAAGATGAATGGATGCAGAGATAGAAGAAAATGTGACTGAAATTCCTCCGTTTAAGTCATTTACTTTTTTCAGTACCACGAGTAAAAGAACCTCTTTGCATGCCTGGCCTTGGACGGAGGGGAGCCTCCAACCGTGGCAGAGCTATAATTCTTTCCCAGAGACAATCAGTAAAGTGAAAATTGCTTTTACACTACATCTTCCTCTCCGTTTGCAGAGACGATAGCCAGCGTGGCTGTGAGAAGCTGTTTTATTCCTTTTTTTCCCTTCCTGGTTGCTGATGTGTGCCTAGCAGGAAGTCAATCCGGGAATTTAGAAATGTGAATCAGTTCAACGGACCTGTCAGCGTGGTCTGTTGGTCAGCAGCATTTCAACTCAATCATTTAGGCGCAACTGACAGAAACAAACTTCAGGATGACCTGATTGTCTAACGATCGGGAACAGAGAGGAGAGTGTTCAGCGCTTTACCCCACTCTCCTTTTATTCTTGCCTATAAGTGTGAATGTGCGCGTTCACCTCTGTGAAAGGAGGATATCTTAATAAACACCATCTGGCCGAGCAGGCGTGAGGTTTACCTTCCTCACTCACAACCCGCTGAGAGAGAGAAAGACGTGAAGAAAGAAGAATCGAAGGGGGTGCAGGATGAAGAGAGATGAGCAGAGAGGATGGACGGAGGGCAGGATAAAAGCGAAGAGGTAGAAGACAGATGGTCCGAATGAGTCACAATGAACGCAGGTTTAAAACACAGTGTGCTGCAAAATGAGGTGATGTGTGACAAAAGGAAAGAAGAAAAAACACGTGTGAAGCAGAATAGATAATGCTAGAAAAAAGGGACGGATATTAAAAAAGGAACACCTGTTAGGTATGTTGGCAGCGACACCTCATCAAATCCAGTAAACACTGTTTGTCACACTTCAAGCCGAGAAGATACACTGGATTTATTTGGTGAAATTCATTCTGTTTCAGTAAAAACATACGAAGAAACAAAGGTAATTAGATGATGAACTAATAAAAGTTTGCTTACCAAGAAATAATACATCGCATTTCTTTTTCTATAGAGTAGGGGTTCAACGACTTCCGATTTTTTTGTAGTAAAAGTAATTCAATCTATTTTCTTGACCTGAATACATACTGAGCGTCTCACACAAAAGAAACTACTTAGACTTTTCTTCAAGGTTGAACACAAACTACTGTCGGGCGTAGACCACGTCAACATCACAAACACCGTCAGTAATATGCGGCTCTCGCTTGACAAACTCTCGCACGGTGCATTCACTGACATCAAGGACAAAAAAACACGCTCTACAACCACAGCAACAATGTCAACCAATAGAACACAACAACTGAACATAAACACATGAGCTTATCAATACTGTGTGCTGCAGATATAAAGCCTATATGAATCGTCACCGTTTAGTAGTACTTCACAGCCGTATCCTTCTCCGTGTGCTGCAGCTAAAGGTCTAATAACTTTATCAAATAGCTGATGTTCAGCCTCCTTCTCTCTGTTAACGCAGGATGTTTGGTGAAGTTGTTAACTGACTGCTGTCCAGAGGATTTGGACCATTCCTCTGCTAGCGTTAACCTTTTCAGATGCATTGCAGTAGTACTTTAGTTGTATTTCAGGACTGACATGTCACGATAGTATGGGCTTCATCTTTAGTGAAGTATTTCCACACTTTGACGATCCGCTGCTAGTTTGCTGCAACGACCCACTGGACTCCTCACCTGTCTTCTAGGAGGCGTTCATGTTGTTATTGTCACGTGATCGCCGACTAGTCAACAAGATGTTTAAAGCGTCATGGAACATCAGTAAAGCCGACTAGTTGACAAGTCGCTACCACCCCTAGTGTAGAGTAGCTAAGACTTAGGGATGTGATTCTTGTGCTGTACCTTAAACCCAAGGTTTTTCTTTAGATTATTGTGAACTCTCCTTTTTCCAAAATGTTTAAATAAAAGACTAGAAAATGCCTCCATGATCACCTATAATTTCTCCACATTCCCTCCAGCTGCAGAGTTCAGCATTTCCAGATATAGATGTTGGTTTCCAGCCCAAGAGTTATTCAGAAATAACTCTAAAACCTCTAACCTCTAAAACACACATAAAAACTGGATCAACCAACCACCACAACTGCTCACTTCTAGCTACTAGGAAGACATTCGATCATGTAGTTCACTGATTCTTGGACGTTTTGTTCCAAATCAGTGTTAAAAACCGGCCCTAAGTTTTATTCACTCACCCAACTCTTAGTTTTACCCGCAAAATAAAATTGAAAACAAGTCCAGGACCAGTTAGTTTAGATTTCTCTTGGGAGTGATAAAATAACAAATCAAGTTTTTCCAGACATTTACAAAGATTTTTAAAGCCATAAAACAACACTTTTATCTTTGTTATCTTCTTATCCTCTTTTCCTTTCAGTTTCTACAGGTTTTACGTTATATTACTGCTAAATATGTTGCTGGACGTCCAAACAAACAAGCTGCTCCTCATTTTTCAGCTTGTCTTTTTGGATGTGCTACGACCTGGATGACCGAGAACCTTCACAGACAATGTCATTGGACCGTTCTGGACAGAAAAATAGAGAACGTGTCAAGGTTAAACATAAATTTACAATCAGACAGCCAGGTAGGGACGCGGGTAAACAGACAGGCAGACAGATCGGGACGTCTCGGTCGGTTTCTCCTCTCTGTCAGTAAATAAGAAGCAATCAAAACGTCCTGCTGTGATGGATGGATTCATATGAAGCAAAGAAAATCAGTTTTTCTCTCCCTCTTTCCTCTTTTTTGTTCCATTTTAAGCCTTGATAAGTTCAGAAACCCTTTCACTAAACATAAATGTATATATAATCAAGTCAGGTCAGGATTATTTTACATATAAATAGCAGCTCATAATTTACACCTGTATAGAGTTTAGAAGGTCGCGTGATGAAGAACGTGTAGCAGCATCATCTTCCCCGAAGGTTTCTTCTCAAAGTTTGGGAGTTTCAGTCTTGGCTCATCAGCTTCCACCAGGGAAACGCTGCTCTGAAGGACGAAGCCATGGTGCATCACTCTTGCGACCAGACAAACTCAGACCTGTAGAGTCTTGACACATGATCGGAGATATTAAAGCTGACAGCTGGACGCAGCCTGATCCATAACAGCCCCCACGTTCGTTCTGCCGCCTCAGCACCCGACGGAAAATAAACCTCATTCTGTTGTTTCTCTTATCTGTGTCTCTCAGGTGGCGACGAGGAAAAGGACTTCGACATCCAGAGGAACACGGGGACCATCTCCATCGCTCGTCAGCTCGACGCAGCCCGGCGCTCCAACTACAACCTGACGGTGCGGGTCAGCGACGGGCAGCACAACGCCACCACGCAGGTTAGAAACATATCAGAGATATATAAATAAATACAGGACGGTTAGCATGAACAGGATAAGAAATATCTAGTGGATGAAAGTGATTCTTCTTCTGCCTCTAAACGGAAGTATGTACAAAGAGAGCGTAGCATAAGAAAGAGGGACTGTGAAATGTTCCTGAAATCCAGACAGTTTAGCAACAAGGGTACCAAGTTGAAATAAACTTAACTTATTGGTGCAAGTGAATCCCCCAAACGTCAAGGAAACACCTTCCAAACCACTAATTCCACCAGGCTGATAGTGCTAGGCTTAGGGCGGCTAGGGAACCTAGATGGATCGCGCCATCGTCAACAGTATTTTCTTTTCAAATAAACGAAGAAGAGCTAGCTCCATCCGTACACTATGAACTCACAGGAATACAGGAACCATCTCCATCACCCACCAGCAAGTATCTGGTCATTAACAGACACTAGTCAAGGAAGTTTCTGATGGTTAACAGCCACAGATGTTCTTATTTAATCCCCAACTCCTCCACCAGTCCTTCAGAACTGAAGACTTGGATGAAACGTCTACGAGAAACTCTACAAGTCCGGCTTTCTTTCACGTTTTTGGATATTTATGTTGTGAAACGTTCAACCAGAGCGCAGTGAAAACATGAAACGTACTAAAGTGTAGGTGTAGCTACACATGAGAAATAAAAGTTCTCCCTTTTTTCCTGATAGAAGTTACACCATTACCATCTCTTTGGTCTGGATCAGTGTCTGCTATAACCTCTGGGTTGTAGGGGTGTTGCTTTTCATTAAAATGTCTTGAAGCAGGACTCTATTTTCTACTCTATTTCTCTTCAGGGCCCGTCTGTGTTCAGTGATTCGTTCTTGTAGGGAACAAGATGTTTCAGCTTTATACATTTTATCACACGGGTTATTTAGCACATAAACTACATTTACAAGTATTCAAATTGAACATTTTCTTCAAGAGTTAAAGTAGATATAAAATCCCCCCAAAAAACAAGCTGAAACAAGAGCAACTTGTGGAGTTTCTTGAAGACGTTTCATCCAAGTCTTCGTTTCTAAAAGACTGCTGGAGAGTTGGGGTTTAAATAGGAACATCTGGGGGTGGAGCCCATCAGAGACTCACATGACTAGTGTCTGTTAATACTTACCTGTCGTTGGAGGAAACTGTTTATTCCTGTCCTCTAATGAACCATAATCAGTCAGAAGCTCCAGTCTCAAGTCGTCAACACCCACAGATGTTTCTATTTAAACCAGAACTTCTCCACCAGTCCTTCAGAACTGAAGACTTGGATGAGACGTCTTCAAGAAACTCTACAAGTCCAGTTGCCCTACACTGAAAGTTAAATCAGAAGTTGATGCTTATTTTCTGTCTTAGTCATATTCTCACATTCAAACCACTGATTAGCTTCATGTCTCCATCCTCTAGGTACTAGAACATTGAACTCTGGTTTAAGGTGGTACTCTTACTGAAATAATCCTAATTTCCTTTAGATGTTGTTCCAGCGAGGATGAAAAGATCCTGAACGTATACTCAGACTGCGTCTACATTATGCTTTTCTATACATTCAGTCAGAAAATTGCACCTGATTTAAGTAGAGCTACTTCCCTCCTCAGTGACAATAAAACGCAGCGCTACAGTAATTGATTTAATGGCGGAAGAAAACTCAACAAAGAGCTTTGCATATCAATTCCTGTAATCGCCCCCTTCTAAAGCCGCAGATGAATTGTGTCTCCTTCGTCTTCTCAGGCCTTTGAATTCCTTTTGGAATATAGGCCACTGGTGAATCACCTCCACACATGCCTCTCTTGGGTCATCTTCTCCAGCTGTTGCCACGTCAGGCCCTCCTTCTTGAACTCTGTGCTCCTTCTCCAGGTGTTCTTGGGACGACCTCTGTCTGTGCCTGATTGGTCACTGCTGTGTTGTTTCTTCTCAGTGTGTGACCAATCCAGATCCACTTACTCCTTTTCATCTGTGCTTCTCTTGGTTCCTGGTTGGTGTGTTCCCACAGAGTGATGTTGTTGATTGAAGATCCCAAGGATGCGTCTTAAACAGTGGTTCAGGAATATCTGCAGGTTGCTGATGATAGTGAATGATATCAAATAAAACTGTGCGCTCCTCCGTGTATTGTGCACATCAACCTCCTGTCGTTCACCATCAAACAAAAGCTTTTTCTTACGTCACCTGTTTCAAAATCTAATTTAAATCCTGCAGCTTTGAGGCACCACATTCCTTTTTTTTCTTTTCTTTTTTTTAACCAACATCCTGTTTTTATTTCCAACCTGCAGGCCTACGTCCGCGTGCTGGACATGAACGAGCATCGGCCCGTCTTCCTGAAGCCGCTGTACGAGGTGAGACTCCACAGAGAGACTGTAAGGTCGTAAAACAGATGTGAAAGGCAGCAGAGAGTAGAGTCAGCTCTATGATCGTGAGTCCTGATGTATGCTTTTAAAAAGGGGGTTTAAACTATTTCTTGCTTTGATGTTTTTTTTTTAACCCTACAACACTAACGGTATATTAGTAACACCATCACTAACTGATGTCAGGTATATTTCTCTCAAAATATATTAAAGTACAACAATACATGGTGAAATTAAGTACTTTTCTTACATTTTCAACTATAAAACGTCTCATAAAACCAAAAAATAAGGTATCACAGGCGGGCCCTATAAAAAGGCTCTAATATTTACTAAAAATTAGGGAATCTTTAACAAAAAGCTCCTTAAAAAAATAAAATAATGGTGCTAAGAACTTTCACTTTGGTCCACCCATTCCTAGGACATGTAAGACTTGTCCAGTGAAGGCACAGTCTTCCTGCATCACTGACAAGATGAGAGAAGAGAGGGTAAAAATGACGAACTGACTGTTAAAAATGTTTCTGACCAAATTAATTCCATTGGAAATTACCACTAAATGATATTTATTCATAAGCGTTACACTAAATATATATATATGCAAATTCCAGCTAAATTCTTTAGCTAGCTCCGGTATCATATAATAAATATGCGTAGCTAACCATCGCTGAAGTAAACGTCGGGTGATATCCACTCAAACACGTGCCTGTAGAAAACAAAAGTAGGGATTGGACATCAGCGACACGAACAGAAAGTTTGGTGGTTTTAATTTTGACAAAGACGAATTAACTATTAGCACGTTCTGTTTGCAGTTTAATCAAAGTTATATTGATGTTTTATCTCTGAATTACTTTGATACCGAAGAAACGTAAAAACGTGAAGATTCTCTACCAGGTTCTGAACTACACAGACTTGCCTTTGTCTTTTCTGTCAGTTTGCCGTTTGACGCACAGAGATAATGACGGCGTCTGTTCGCTCTCAGTTGAAGGCTTTTTAGGGCGATGGCCTCTATGACCTGTGTCTTTTCTTTACTTTACCAAACTCCTGTCCATCTTACACTTTTACATGCCATTCAGCCTGTCTGGAGACAATCACTCAGAGCTTAACCCGCATTACTTGGTGCCTCTGCTGCATTAGCTGCACCCTGCACAAACACTGGACCTTACAAAAAGATAAAAGAACATCCTTGAGCTAAGATTTGGATAGAAAGTCTCTGACACAGTTCTTTCTTCTTCTGTTGTTCCTTTAATCTCAGCAATCCACACTCACTCTGATTAAAGGCTGCACCGAACAGAACGGTTTCTGTCCTCAGACCACTACCTCCGTGAATGATCATTTAAAACGTTTCTTCTCAGGTGAGGGTTCCCGAGGACACGTCCCCGTGGAAGGACATCCTGCAGATCAGCGCTCAGGACGCTGACGCCAACAGCAAGCTGGTGTACTCCATCCACAGCAGCCTCCACCCGGACAGCACCAAGTTCTTCCACCTGGACCCAAAGAGCGGAGTCCTGGTGATGACAGAGGAGCTGGACTACGAGATGATCTCTGTCCACACGCTCATCATCATGGTAAAAAAAAAAAAAAACACAGTAGTCATACTATAAAATCATGATTTCATTGTTGCATCAAGTGGAACATGAAGTTTAAAAGTGCAACACCACAATAACTTATTATATTCATTTATTTAAGCTTCAAAACTGAAAGTTAAAAAGATTACAAAACTAAAGTGACTAACACTTCTTCCACTCTTCCTCAGGTGCGCGACCAGGAGATACCGGTGAAGAGGAACTTTGCGAAGGTGGTGGTTCACGTTGAGGACTGTAACGACCACTCGCCGGCCTTCCTCAGCCCCCGCTACGAGGCCAGCGTCTCTAACCTGGCCCCCACGGGCTCCGAGGTCGTCCGGGTCAAGGCCCTGGACAAGGACATGGGAAGCAACGCAGACGTCAGCTACTCTCTTCACTCCGGTGAGCAGAAAAGAACCTACTGTTATGTTTTATTTATGACCGCTCCTTCATACTTATACATAGTCGCATCATTTTAAACTCAGGGAGCTGTCGTCCTACAGCCGCCCATTACACATGTCAGCCCCTGTGTCTCCAGGTCTCTTAGTTTCAGCGATGATCTTTCAAAAACAAAGCAAATACAATTAAAATCAATCTAATTAGTTGCATTTACCTCTGTTAAGCATCTTTTCCTTTCTCCCTGCAGGTAACATCGACAACGTCTTCTCCATAGATCCAGAGCTGGGCTCCATCAGCGTTTCCAAACCTCTAGACCTCCAGCCTCAGGACCAGTTCCACCTGACAGTCAAGGCCACGGACCAGGGCTTCCCTCAGCGCAGCGACCTCTGCTCCGTCCACGTCCACATCCGGGTCTCGGACCACACCCCGCCCACCTTCCCTTCAGACGAATACTTGACAGAAATCAGTGAATTAAGCACCGTCGGTACACCGGTGGTCACCGTGTCCGCCTCGAGTCCAGCTGCGGTGCATTATGAGATAGAGAGCGGCAACCTAAACGGGATGTTTTACATCAACCCTAACACCGGGTTGATTTCGACCCAGAAGCATCTTGATTTTGAGAACCGCGACACCTACCAGCTCAAGGTTACGGCCTCCACCACGGCTGGAGCTTTGTCCAGGACCGTCGTCCATATCTACGTGATTGATGAGAACGACAACGCTCCTGTTTTTCAGCACAAGGAGTACTTAGGTCAAATAAGTGAGTCTGCTCACGTGAACAGCATGGTGATGGGTGAAAGAAACACCCCGATGGTCGTTCAGGCCTCAGACGCAGATCGAGATTCAAACTCTCTGCTGACGTATCAGATCATCGAACCCGAGGCCCTGAAAGTCTTCAAGATAGACGCGAGCATGGGCACCATCTCTCTGATTTCACCGGTGGACTTCGAAGCCAAGGCTGAGTATCATTTCAGAGTGCAGGTGAAGGACTCTGGGGAGCCATCACTGTATGCAGCAGAGCCTGCCAAGGTCACTGTTCGTGTCCTGGACCTGAATGACTGCCCGCCACAATTCACCAGCCCGACGTATGAGCCATCCATCATCTTCCCAGCTGTCAGAGATACGGAGGTTGTGCGAGTCACGGCCCATGACGCCGACTCGGCAGTCTCATACAGCATCATTGATGGAAATCTTCACAATGCTTTTACAATTCACCCCAACACTGGAGTCATTGTTGTGAGCAATGTGACTGAATTCAGGCCGTTTTACCAGCTGGTTGTCAAAGCCTCCGACGGCCTCTACAAAGACTCCGCCACCGTCAAAGTGAATGTAACAAACCTGACGGCAACCGATCTTGGATTTGAGCAGAGTGTGTATTCGGCGAGTGTGACCGAAAACCTAAAAACAGTCAAAACTTTGGCGGCGCTCAAAGTCACGGGATGTTTTTTAAACGAGCCTCTGATGTATTCAGTTTTAAACCCGACTGGGAGGTTTTCTATCTTCCAGACGTCGGGTATTCTCGAAACCACGGGTGTCCCCTTTGACCGAGAGGAGCAAGATGTTTACGATGTAGTGGTAAAAGTACAAGACATGAGGACGCCTCCCAGAACGGCTACGGCCCAGGTCAAGGTTTTCATAGATGACGTCAATGACAACGCTCCACAGTTTCTAAACTTGCCCTTTTCAATGATGATTTCTGAAGACTCTGAGCCAGGAGATGTCTTGTATCAAGCCACTGCCATCGATAGAGATCTGGGAGAAAATGGATCCATTATGTACTCGCTGGAGGAGGACTACGACCTCTTCAGGATAGATCCCGATGTGGGCGATGTGTCCCTTCAGAGACCTCTCGATTTTGAGGCCCTGAATAAATATGTGTTGACGGTCTTTGCCGTAGACGAGGGTGAGCCTGGTCTCATCACCACGGCTCAGCTCAGTATCCAAGTGAGGAATCGAACCAACCCAGTTTTCCAGACTCTTCTTTACCCGCTGAAAGTTCCTGAAAACGTTCCCCCGTTCACCACCATCCTCCACATCCAGGCCAGGAACCCAGAAGGCTATCGGCTCATCTACAATCTCCAAGAGGAAAACGCCTCAAAGCACTTTCACGTTGATTTCAAGACCGGTGTGTTGACCGTCACCAACCCCCTCGACTACGAGAGCCAGACCATGCACGTGTTGACGGTCCGAGCTACCGACTCCGTGACCGGAGCTTTCTCAGAGGCCACGATCGAGATCGAAGTAGAGGACGTGAATGATAATGCGCCAGTTTTCTCGAAGCCTATGTACAGCGTGAACGTCGCCGAGGGGCTCCCGATAAACACCTCCGTGATTCAAGTTTCTGCATCAGATAAAGACTCAGGTAGAAATAAAGACTTGACTTTCCAGATCGTTAAAACAAAAGAGGATGAGGACGGTTTCTTTGAGATAAATCCTCAGAGTGGGTTGATTGTTACTAAACAGGTCCTGGATTATGAAAACACAAAGCATTTTAAGTTGAAAATTAAAGCATTCGATAATGGGACCGTACCTCTGAGCAGTGAGGCCGTTGTTTTTGTAAATGTCACCGACGTCAACGACAACCCGCCAGACTTTGTCAGCTCCGGGTATAAAGCCACACTAGATGAAATGGCAAGGTGTGGCCACATAGTCATCAAGATCCAAGCTTCAGACCCCGACACCGGCGACGCCAATGACCTTAAGTATAAAATCCTTTCAGGGAACGAAGGTCGGTACTTCAACATCAACGAATCCTCAGGGATCATCTCCTTTTCTAACGTCTGCAAGAGAAATTTGGACCCTCACTACAACCTGACTGTGGCAGTGTCTGACGGAGTGTTTCAGAAAACTGCACCGGTCAACATTGACATGATAAACAGCAACAAACACAGTCCACACTTCAAGCAGAGCATCTACGAGGCAGAGCTGGCTGAAAACGCCGAGGCGGGAACTCGTGTGATCCGATTAGCCGCAATTGACCCAGACGATGGGCCATACGGGAGTGTCGACTACACCATCATAAACAAACTAGCGGACGAGAAGTTTGCCATCCACAAAGACGGGCAGATTGTCACAACTCAACCGCTGGACAGAGAGAACCCGACACAGAGAGTCATAGCAATCAAAGTGATGGCCAAAGACGGCGGCGGAAAAGTGGCCTTCTGCACCGTCAAAATTATCCTCACAGACGAGAACGACAACGTGCCTCAGTTCAAAGCATCAGAATACCAGGTGTCCATCCAGTCAACTGTAAATAAAGGCTCCCCGGTCATTCAGATCATGGCTTACGATGCAGATGACGGCAAAAATGCAGATGTCACCTACACTGTGGATGAAGCGGAAGAGGTCACTGAAGACGTCATCGAGATCAACCCGTTCACCGGGGTCGTGAGCGTCAAAGAGAGCCTTGTTGGCATGGAGAACAAGATCTTTAATTTCAAAGTCAAGGCTCGCGATGGCAGCCTCCCTTTCTATAACTCCACAGTCCCCGTTCAGCTCAAAGTGGTTCCTCCTGAGGTTCCGCTGCCCAAGTTCTCCGAGCCGCTCTACACCTTCTCAGCTGCCGAGGACGCCCCCGTCGGGACGGAGATCGGTTCGGTCAGGGCGGACTCGGACATGCCCCTGATTTACAGCCTGGTGAATGGGAACACGGTGGAAAGCAACAAGGACCGAGTGTTCACCCTGGACCAAGAAAGTGGAACTTTGTTGTTGCAGAAGACCATCGACCACGAAAAGACAAAGTGGTACCAGATAGACGTGATCGCCCAGGGGAACCACAACGGGACCGACGTGGCGTCGCTGGTGTCTGTCAGCATCCAGGTCCAAGATGTCAACGACAACCAGCCGGTGTTTGACGCGAACCCATACAGGGCCTTCCTGGCTGAAAACATGCCTGCCGGGACCACTGTTATTCAGGTGAGACTAAATAAATGTTATTAAGTGTTCAACAGTGGTTCAAGCAAAGGACTTAAAAGGAAGAATTTGCTTAATTGCTTTAGGGTTGCACTTGCAGCATTGAACATCATTGATCGGTCAAGGATGCTAACATTTTTGCTGCTTCGTTGCTTTTTTTTTAAGCTGCACTATTGACAAGTTGTTCAGACTTTGTTCAGGGGTAATTTGAGGCCTAATCTTCCTGGAAATACAAATTAGATGCGACTGAGCAAACGGGAAAGTACCTAGACGATTCAAAGTTCATTTTTCAAAGTTTCTAATCTTCTGTGGGCTTGGTCCATGAGATGTTTAACCTAGCTTAGCACAATAACACTTTAGTGGCTAAAGTTGCTTGGTCAAAGATGCCTTGAGCAACTTCCATTAGCTCCAACAACCATAATTAGGCCCAACCACGCTTGTTATCTGACATCTTGGATGTGTTTAACGTACAACATGACTCCTTGGGACACTTGAGAACACTTTTAGCTGTGACCAATCTTCAGGTGGTTTTTAGATTAATTCCTAAGTTGCTTGCAAAACTGACAAGGTGCATGTAAACAAGACAATTTAGAAGTAGGTGTTTATTTTTTTAAATATTGCAAATCAAAAGGTGGAAAAAATACTATGTGTCTGGATCTTTTTAAAACTTAAAAATAAACCATTGGCAAGAAATTGCAACTAGAAAACTTGTTTAAAAACCCCAACCCCCCGCCAGTCTTTTACAACTGAAGAAGCTACTTGAATGAAACGTCTTCAACAAACTGTACAAGTCCCTTTGCCATTGTTTAGCTTTTCTTTATTATTATTATCTTTCGACTTGGATGATATAGATTCTTCAAAGACACGTTGGCAAGAAACCGCTGGTAAAAACCACCTCACTGGGATTTGCGTCTAAGTAAAATTCAACATTATTCCTTTGACGTGTGTTTGTATCTTGATTATCTTGTCATGTAACACAGTTGCTTTAGGCTTTAAAGGATGTAAGCACAAGTCAAGTCGGTGCAGAACTGTTGGATTAAAGCATGAATGCTCCCACGGTGGATTAACGGGACGTTTTTCCATTTTTAAAGACACTTGTCTTTAGTTTAGCTCAACCAAGTCCTGCGCCAATATCTAAACACAGTACTGGGCAAAAGTGCAAAAAATGCTGTAAACTAAGAATGCTTTCAGAAATATAAATTATATTTTTGGCAATTTACAAAATGCAAAGTGAGTGAACACTTTCACAAAGTCAATGATTTTATAGGATCATAGGTGCAGTGGTCGGCCGTGGAAACTTAGTCAAGTCAAGCTTATATTTCCCTTTGAAATCAGAAGATGCTCAGCAGAGTCATCAGTTCAGAACAGGCAGAAACCAGTGGGACCTAAGTTCACCCATATACGATCTGGAGAAGTCAAAACAAGCCAAACCTCCGACATGGAAACAAGACCAAGCGACTCAGCTATGTACGAAACTATGGGAACTGGGGTGCAGAGAAATGGCAGCAGGTGCTTTGAAATATTTGCCTGCAGAAGCCGGAGGGCTGGAGAGCGGTACAGTAATGAGCGTCTGCAGGCTACAGTGAAGTATGCTGGAGGTTCCTTACAAGTTTAGGGCTGCATTTCTGCAAATAGAGTTGGAGGTTTGGTCAGGATTAACGGGGTCATCAATGCATTTTATTAATTAATACTTCCATTCTTAGTTTATAGCATTTATTTCACACCTGCCTTAAATTTGTGCACAGAAGGTCTACTGTATATGTCGCTTTAACTCCTAAAAAGCCGCCACAACAGAGTTTATCAGTTAGAAGTAAAATTTGGACGCTTGATTTTTAGGTTACAGCCAATGACCCGGACACGGACACCAACGGTGTGGTGACCTACAGCCTGGAGTCGCTGCCCGGCGACACGGCGTTGGACATCACCGAGGTGTTCTCCATCGACGGGGACAGCGGCTGGATCACCACGGTCCGGGAGACGGACTGCGAGGCCAACAGGGTGTACAGGTTCAACGTGGTGGCCACCGACCACGGCGGCGACGCCACGCTCTCGTCCAGCGTCCTGGTGGAGGTGATGGTGACGGACGAGAACGACAACCCGCCCAAGTTCTCCGAGGACGTGTACCGCGGCTCGGTGGTGGAGAACAGCACCCCCTTTGAGCCCATCGTCTCCATGACGACCACGGACGCCGACGTGTCGCTGGAGAACCGCCTCGTGACGTGCTACATCACAGGTGTGTGTTGAAGCGTGTGTGTTCATGTGTTTGTTTCTCTCTCTTCAGGTCAGCGAGTGTTTATCAGATCAAATTAATGTGCCTGTGAAGATTTTCTGCTCTGTGGGGTTCTACCAAAACATTAATGAGGTGAAATGAAATCTATGTTTACTCACCCTCAGCGGAGCCGTGATATTAGTCAGACACAGAATCGTCTCAAAGAGGAGCAGGGTGACAACGCAGGAATACAAACTGAATGCCCCGCAGCCAACAACAACAACAAAACCTCAAATTAATGCAAATCCTCCGTTTCCCTCCAGACAGTTCAGCCGCTCTGAAGGAGCTCTCCAACATACAATATTTGTTTTGTTTTTTTGTACGAGGGAGAGTATTTGCATTGGAATTATTTATAACGCTGCGGTTGTGCTGATGCTGACACCGGTTTGTTGCAGAACTAAACGCTGGATGTTGAAGTTTGAGTCCAGAGCTGCTCCTCTGACAAAATGAACCTGTTATTCATCACTTTAATTAAAACGTAATCAATGTTTGGCCTTCATTTTTACTATATTCTTTTTTATATTAATATTATTTTGCAGTTATTTTACGAGAAACAGCAAGAGAATCTAAAACCAATATGAAGTATGTTTCAGTCATAAATATTTGCTTTTCAAAAAATGCACCTTTGCATATAAATGTGCTTTAAAAGTCTTGTCCTGTGAACAGTTTTCCAGAGTTTGAAACTTTCTCTTCTGGTGTTTTTTTAAATCTAAATGACCTCAAGACAGTTTAAGTGTGTGACGTCCTCCTGATCCGTCCTTTATTTTATCCGATTTAATAAAATCCAACGCCGTGTCTTTGCACCGTACGAGGGATAGCTACGCCTATTTGTTGCAGTGCCGGAGGCTGTTTATGTATCAAAGCGAGCAATTAGTAAGAACAGATAAACACTTCAGTCACACGCGACCTGTGCAGCAGCTTCTCACAGCTGCAAAAAACAAAAATCAGAAAACGACTTCCTGCTTGAGGTTGACGCGTTTGTTCAGTTCCCATCAACTGCTTCACCTGCACACGTCACCTGCCAAACAAGGTGTGTTCAGAGAGCAGAAAGTCTGGCTCGCTAATGGTAAAGGTTTGCCCGGCACAGAGGAGAAATGGTGAAATGCGAAAAGTGCACAGGTGAGTCCACCTCTACGCAGGACCTGAGACGATGGCAAACAGAAGTTATTGAATTATTCATGAAGAACAAGATGACAGCAGTGCTCAGTATCAAAGAAGCTGCTGAAATACATAAAAGAACATTATTACTCAAAAGGAAACACAATGTTAGAGAACCAGGAAAATATAAATAATATATCCGACTGCTTTCATCCTGACCTCGTTTCCTTTAATGTGAACAAACAATACAACCAAACTCCTGCTGCAACAGGACGTTTTACCGTTTTATCTGTTGACTCATTTATCTGCTGAGTTTCTCGGCTAAAACCAAACTTCTCTGCGACTATTTTGGTGACTGATTAGTCGTTTAAGTCATTTTTTTTTATGCAGGAAAGAGATTTTCTTCTTTCTCCTCATCATATTATAGTAAACTGGCATTTGATACCGAAGGTTCAATCCTCAGATCAGTCCACGATGAAAATGGTCACTGCTCAAATGTTGTCCATGATTTCCACAAAAGGCTGCTGCGTTGTGTTTCCACGCTGCTCCTCTAACTGAATAAACTCATCTGTCCCGCAGACGGAGACCCGCTGGGCCAGTTCGCCATCATCCAGGAGGACGAGGGCGAGTGGGGGTTGATCGTGAAGGAAAGCCTGGACCGAGAGACCAAGGACAGATACACGCTGAGAGTCACGGCCACGGACGGGAAGTTCGAGGCGCCGATCACCGTGGACGTCCACGTGCTGGACATCAACGACAACAGTCCAGTGTGTGAGCAGGTGAGGCGTCCCCCCTTTTTTTTGTTTTGTTTTTAAGAGCCTCGGGACTGTTGTAAACCCCCGGGATTTAAAACCATTAATTCATCCCTCCTGCCGTCCTCCATTAACCTGTCTAGAAGAAAACCACCACAGCACCCAAAACAGGACAATATAAATTCTGAAAGTGCACAACCACCAAAATAGAAAAGTCTAGCACTGGTATCAATTTGTCATCTACAAACAGCTTATTTATCTTTATTAGTAGCTATAAATATTGAAGTAGAACTGACAGATCATCGCACACTAATCTAATCTAAATAGTTTCCTCAGATTTAAAAGATCTCCTTGAAAACTCAGTTCTACTTTCTTCTCCTTAGTTTAAAAACTTTTTTTTATTGCAAAACTTTTCAGATAAAGTAGAAATATTCTCTACATTTGTTTGGTTTGTACTTTTACTTTGGTTTCTCACGCACACCTGAAAGCTAAATGGCATTTGTCGAAAAGTGACCTGCACATTTTAGGAGAAATGTTTTGTGTCCTGTCAAGGGCTTTTTGAGATTTGAGATTCAGTTCTTTGTGCTTTTTCAAAAACAAGTGCTAAAATGTTATAAATGACCTTTTCTCCTCTCATCACCTCCAGCTCAGTCACTTCTCTAAGCATTAAAATCAGAATCAGAATACTTTATTAATCCTTCAAGGAAACTGTTTTGTTGCTGTTGCTCCCATAATGTGACAGTTGCAAATACAAAAAATGTAAGATGCATGAAAACAAAATATCGCACTAAGTAGAGGTAAAAGGTGTAAAGAAGTGTTACACAAATGGAGTCCTGATTATTGTCCTCCCGGTTCCAGCTGGTCTACACTGAGGTGGTGATGGAGAACTCTCCCCCCGGCATGTTCGTGCTGAAGGTCTCGGCATCGGACCCGGACGTCGGTGCTAACGGCCAGATCTCCTTCACCCTCCACGGTCCAGACGCCGACAAGTTCCATCTCGAGCACAGGACAGGTAAGACAAGACGGGGCGTCTGTTTGGGGTCTAAACATCGCCCCTCAGAGTCGGGACGATACCATCGGCTGCTCTCTGAGACAAAAACATCTCTATTGTCTTCTTCTCCCCTCCCCGTTTTCAAGAACGACCCGTTGACATCCATCACACTTCACGTCTGTCACAACACGTTTGTCTCGTGTACTCTCTGTCGACTGATTTCTTCCCAGATATCAGACTGGTTCTAGGCTGCTGGGCCCGGACTGAAACAGGTCATTGCTACCTGTGACACTGGAGACTCAGTTTAAAATAGCTGTGGTACGAGGACGAAGCAGATTAAGATCTTTGCAGGAGCATAGTCAGCTCCCAACGGAGAGACTCAGGAGCAACTTCTGGGTTTCACATACAGCGTTAATACTGTGACGCACCGCCAGGGTCTAATTTACTCCGCCATGGTCTCATAACGAATCGGAAATATTAATACGAATCCCATTGCTCCTGAAAGCATCTCTCGCTGACGTTGTTCCGGCTCCCAGGCTGCAGTATAATGACATGCCTTTCTCCAGGCGAGCTGTTCACGCTGGCCGTGCTGGACCGCGAGAAGGAGATCGAGTTCAACCTGGTGGCGAAGGCGACGGACGGCGGCGGTCGATCCTGCCAGGCCGACATCTTGCTCATGGTCCAGGACATGAACGACAACCCTCCCCGCTTCTCGTCCAGCCACTACGAGGTCACCGTGTTCGACAACACCACAGTCCGCACGCCGGTCGCCGTCATATACGCCAAAGACCCCGACACAGGTAAGGAGCGTTCAGATGTCACGTAGGGTGCAGTGAACGCATCATAAACGAGACCACAGAGAACATTATTTAGTTTCGCTCAGGTCAGGGCATGCTTTGACAAACCCTAAATCCTTTGTACATCATTAGACCCTAATGCACAGACCTGAATAATGTGGTGCACTGATCCCAAACATAATAAGAGACTGAGCTCTCTGAAACTCCCACTCAATACCTTTCCTCTGTGTCATTCCAGATGTTTTGGTAATTATTTGGGTTTTAACCCCGACAGACGCATTAACTCACACGGTGATATTGTCTTTTTTAGCTTTAGGCTTTCCAGCTTTTAGGAATGTAAATAACAGTGCTAAAGGAAAGCTGAATAAAAGCCTTTGGAGTATAAATGTGTTTATTCCAGATTTTACTTGACATAAAAATGTTCCCTGCAGATTCTAGTTCTTCTGACTGAAACCTTTACTTCTCACCAGTCTGTTAAATCCATCTCCTGTCCTCATATAACTTCCACGAAGCAGATGAATAGCCGTCTGTTGTTAGCACGTTGCTGTAGTTTGAACCATCAGTTAATGTAATGCCACGAAACAAAGGAGAGAAACTCAACACAGCCGCCGCTTTCATTTCAGAGCTGCAGTCCGGCTTGTGCTCATGAATTCCACGGTGCTGCTTAATTTTTATGTTGTTTTTTTTATGCTATGTATAGTTGATATAACTTGATATAACTTAAACAGTTTAATTATGTAGCAAAATCATCATGAATGGACAAAAATAGCTATACACACCAAAACTGCTGCAAACGTGTTTATTTCTGTCGAATATTTATTTCTTACCTCATGTTTAGGTCACTGACGTAGCTGCTTGGTTTGTTTGTTGAGCCCTAATCCTAATTTAAAACCCTAATTTAATAAACCAACTCAGCCTTTATTTGTTTCAACCATAGACTGTATAAAGATGGACGGAAGAACTGATCCTCTAAAGCGAAGTCAAAGCAAGTAGAGCTCCCCCTGGTGGCTGGCTGCAGTATAGGTCATAAGCTCCGCCCCCTCCATGCTAGTGGGCGGAACTTGCACCAAGCTAAAACACTAAAACTTAAAACTGGACTTATTGCCATTTTATGTAGTTCACGTTAATGTTTTTCTGATAAGTTTCGTTTTAGTTAATTATTTGACGCTATGGAAACAGGATGTGACGTAATGCCGACTACCAGTTGCCATGCCAACCGCTCTGTAAAGCGGTCTGTGGGACTGTGGGAGCGGAATGAGTCCATATTTATATACAGACTATGCTTTGAACACATTAACCTGGAGGTCTGTGGGGATCTTTTGCAGTTTTTGCCACTTAAGTCACTTTTTTTTCATCCTCAGAAGTTGTTTCTTGTTCTGTAATCTCCTGATCTGACACAAATATCCTGTAGTCTGATAAATGCTTTTAATTAATCCAAGCGAGACTACTACTAACCTTGCATGATTCATTTACCTCGTCATTATCCTCGTTTTCTTCTATTCCCTGTGATTCATACAAACTCTCACACATTTTATATTCTGTCTGTGTTTTAATGTTTATTTTTAGATCACAAATCTGAACCAGTTTCCTTTGATTTGAACGGAGCCGACACAGTTTGGTGCAAATGTGTTCCTCTGCAGTGTTTTATTTATTTGCTCTCCTTTTGATAGATGCTGGATTTTTTTCTTTTCATGTGTTGGAACAGTAAAGTCGGATGAAACAGACAGTGTACTGTTTGATGTGCTTTTCAGACACCAGATCATTTCTATTAAACACTAAAACAGTCAGGGTTGATAAATACGCACGTGCGGCCGATTCTGCCCGCTGCAGCTGCTGGCAAACACACCTTCTTCTATTTAACGCCGGGACAAAGTCAGACAGGCAGCGTCTGCATGCAGCGGCTTGTCCTCTTTCTCAACACTGACAACTTTCTCACAGGCAACAATGACTCACGAATGTCAGATATCAAAAGTTCGGCACGCTAAGGAAAATAAAAGACGCGAGCATGTGGAGGAGGACGGGGGGTGAAACCGAGCGTTTAACACCTCGGCCTTTAACCGCGTCTCCGACGTTGAACCAGTTAGTTTGTTAAACACTGAAACAAAAATGTGTTTTTCTCCCTTCGAGGCTCGTCAGAGTTGGACCACCTGTTAAAGCTTTAAAAAAAGAAAAAACGCTGACCTTAAAATGGCGGCGCTCCCATTAGCCTGTGTAATTATCCCAAACTATCAGCTCCACAGCGTTTCAGCTCGACCTCGGAGCTTTCTGCTGGAGTACTTTTTAAAAGGGACTCTGGTGAAGGTGATCGTTAACCTGTGAGGTTTGTGAGGAGCTGCAGAGCTTTGTGGGTTTTAGAGACCAGAGTTTGTTTCATTTGAATAATTAGCACGAGAAAAACTCATCTTTTCAGAACCCTTTAGACTTATTGTACGACCTCCTGCAACGTCCTGCAGACTTTAAAACTAAACTCTAGACTCATGTTTCTGCAGCTCCTTCGAATTAAAAGCCCTCTGGTACAAAAGATGATTATCTGGATTATGCTGGACGTTTCATCAGTAACCATCTCTGGTCTCCTTCTTCTTCCTCCCCTGCCTCTGTCTCCATTTCTTCGGCTTCCTCTTCTTGCATTGTTCTTCTCTTACATCCTCTTCTTCCTCCTCCACCTTATTATTTATTAGAATGAATAAATAAATCCTCCTCCTTCCTCTCCTTTCTCTACTTATTCTCCTTCTTTCTCCTTCTTCTTCTTATTCCTCCTCCATCTTCTTCTCTCATATTGGAGTGTTCTGAAGCTTTTTAATGCTCAACAGCAGCGTGATTATCTACATCTGCTGGATGTTTCATCAGCAACCATCTCTGGCCTCCTCCTCCTCCTCCTCCTCCTCCTTCCTCGCCTCTTTCCTTCTTCCTCCCCCCTCTGTCTCCATTTCTTCGTCTTCCTCTTCTTCTCCCTTTCTTCCTCTTGCTCCTCCTCCACCTTCTTATTCGTTTGAATGAATGAGTAAATAAATAAATCCTCCTCCTTCCTCTCCTTTCTCTGCTTATTCTCCTCCTGCTCCTTCTTTGTCCTTCTTACATCCTCTTCTTCCTCTTCCTCCTCCTCCCTTTTCTTCTTCTGAGACCAGAGTTGGTTTCGTTTGAATGATTCGCACGAGAAAAACTCATCTTTTCAGAACCATTTGGACTTATTGTACGACCTCCTGCAACCTCTGACTTTTAAACTAAACTTAGACTCATGTTTCTGCAGCTCCTTCAAATTAAAAACCCTCTGCGCAATCAGTACCCGTCCCTGTAACCACTCCCAATAAAAGTTTCTCTGACATCAGTTTTCTAATCTCTTGATTGTAGAGCAGAAACGTTGACGTTGTTTTCGAATCATTTTTTTTTCTCTCTTAGTGCCCTGACACGTGTCTTCGCCTTTAATCGCGAACACGCCTCGTGGAAATCCAGATGCGGTTTATTTTATGGCACCAACAACTTCTTGGCTAATTTGTTTTTTTCCTCGAGGGAGCCAGGTGTCGCCCCGCGGCACGTCCCGCGCGGTCACTCGCCAAGATCTGTGACTTCAACAAACAAAGACGGATTAGATTTGAATTTAGATCCAGAGTAATTACTGAGTCCTTTTATTTTGTGCTGCAGGTATAAACTCGGAGGTGAAGTACTCCCTCCTGGCCGGCGACGGCGGCTACTTCTCCCTGGACGAGTTTTCGGGGATCCTGCGCCTGGAGCGACCTCTGACCCCCGACACCCCGCCCACCTTCGAGCTGAAGGTGAAGGCCACCGACCGCGGCCTGCCTCGTCACCTGTACTCCGTCGCCACGGTGACGGTGGACGTGGTCTCCCTGGACGACTACCAGCCCGTCTTCCTGAGCTCGGAGTACGCCGCCCAGGTCCCGGAGTCGGCGGTGGTCGGCTCGGCGGTGCTGAGCGTCTCGGCGCTCACCAGAGACGGCGGCGGGCCGGACCCCATCGTCTACCGCATCGTCTCCGGGAACGAGGACGGACGCTTCCTCCTGGACTCACACACAGGTCAGAACATTTACTACTGTCACTCTGATAACTATACCTGGATGACGTGGAGACATCTTGGTCGTCTTCTTCTACTCTATCAATTCAGGGCTGGAGATAAAAATGGAGGAGAAATATACACTTTTTCTCCTCCTTCCTGTTCTACTTCTTCTACGTCTTCTGTTCCTCCTCCCCTTTCTTCTTCTTCTTCTTCTCCATCTCTTCCTTCACCTCTGTCTCCATTTCTTCCTCTTCTCCCTCCTCCACTTTCTTCCTTTTCTCTTCCTTCTCCCACTCCGTCTTCTCTTCATGTCTTTTTTCTCCTTCCCTTTCTTCTTCTTCTTCTTTGCCTCTTTCTTCCTCCTCTGCCTCTGTCTCCACCATTTCCTCTTCTCCCATCACTTCTTCTTCCTCTTCTCCTCCTTCTCTCACTCCTTCTTCTCTTCCTATTTTTTCTTCTTCTTCTCTTTCTTCCTCTTCTCCCTCCTCCACCTTCTTCCTTTTCTCTTCCTTATTTCACTCCATCTGCTCTTCATCTCTTTTCTTCCTCCTCCCCTTTCTTTTTCTTCTCCATCTCTTCCTTCACCTCTGTCTCCATTTCTTCCTCCTCTGCCTCTCTCTCCACCATTTCCTCTTCTTATTCCTCTTCTCCTCCTTCCCTCACTCCTTCTTCTCTTCCTATTTTTTATTCTTCTTCTCTTTCTTCCTCTTCTGCCTCCTCCACCTTCTTCCTTTTCTCTTGTCCTTCTCCCACTCCATCATCTCTTCGTCTCTTTTCGTCCCCCTCCTTCCCGCTCCTCCTTCTTCTTCTCTTACATCCTCTTCTTCTTCTTCCACCTCCATTTTCATCTTCTTCTGTTCTTTCAATTCAGGGTTGTAAATAAAACAATTCACGCATCCTCTCGTTAGAAATCCTGAGATCGTGCGGTGGGTTTTAATTAAGCGAGGGAGGTCCAAAGCGTGACAGAAGCTCCGCCGAGGCCGAAAGATGATTGGATTTTAAAAAGTATGACGCCAGAGAAGCAGAGACGCATGTGGAAGAAACACCAGCAGATCCCTGAAACCTTTGACAAAATTGCCTCAGAGCATCAGCTGAGTTTACTTTCTTATTTATTTTGTCTTTGAAGAAACTCAACGTCATTTTTGTGCACAAAAAAAAATCACGGCATGACTTCACAGGATGACGCAGGTAAAAAAAAATAAAAGAAAGTTGCTTTAATTTCATTTCCCTCTGAGGTTGCTTGAGGCGGCCAGCTCTCTGCACATAACCCGGTGTTTAAATTAATAATTATTACAAGATAAAGAATTTCTCAGTATTAAAATACAACGACGTGAAATGCTTTGGGGATTTAATAGTTTGACATTTAAGACTAAAACCATATTAGCTAAAGGGAGTTCATGTTCTTGAATTGTTCTCCTGAATAAAGCTTTTCATCCGTCCGTCGGAGTTTCTATTTATTCTCCCTCAAAGCTGCACTTGTAGAAATGAGCCTCTGACCTTCAGTCTCCAGCTTCTGTCCCTTGTTGGATTTTAAAAATGTCCAGACTCTGTCCTTTGGACTGTCTCACGGCCTGCTGCCAGTAAATCATTAAAGGCCAGCTGGTCGGAAGAACTCCACTCATTGATCACTGTCTGCCGCATTAGGTTTTATTATTTAGTGAGACTTTAAAAGTTTGAAAAGCAGAATCTGGAAATGAAATCAGACAAAAAGACGCCACATTTTTTTATTTTTTTTTTCAAAAGTTGTTGAGACTCGTGTTGGAAAACTATTCGTAAAACAAGTTGAGCAAGAGGTTCAACGCTTTCTGTTTCAGGTAGAGGTTTTGTTAGAGGGCTTCATTAAAGATAAAGCTGAACGATTCAGGGCGTCTCCCTCTTTACAGACTCAACGAATGCCTCTGAGGTGTTTTTGGGTTTTAACACCGGCTTCTCCGAGGTCTTCTCTTATTTACCGTTCGGATTTAACGCTTCGATGCATGAATCCATTCACAGCACGGTCGCCGACAATCACGTTACTGTCTGAGCTGCTGAATCAGCATCTGTGCAAAGACACGTAGGCGATGGTGATGAAAAATCATTCACAGGCAGAAAATGATTCATGATCCAGATGTGAAACATGTTGAGGAAGTGATCAGAATCAGTCCTGTTTGTTTTTTGTTTTTTTGTTTTTTGTTCCTAAAACTCTCATTTCACTTTAGACATTTAATACCTGTAATTAGTTTAAAGAAAAGCCCCCCTATTCAGTCTTTATGCTAGCATAGCTTAGCATAAAGACTGGAAACTTCTAACCTGTCATTTTTACATTTAAAATCTTTGATTAGATTAAACACACACAAGATAGATACGGCATGTTAACCAGGTTGATGGAGTCATGCTAGCTGTTTCCACTTGTGTCCGGTCATTATGGTAAGCTAACAGTTTCATGGCTGTAGTTTCATGTCCAGCAAACATAAGTGTTATTGATGTTCTTGAAAAACAAGAAGATAAATATATCTAAATATGTTGATTTATTCCTTAAATGTATTACATTTTTGAAATCCTGATGTTTTTTTTCAAGCTAAATCTTGCATCGCTGTAGGTTCATCTCCAGAAAAACATACGTGACAGTATTACTCATCTCCTATTTCAGGTTTCAACAGGAGCACAAGTATTTGCCATCACATTGAATTATTCTCTTTGGACTCATGCTTGCTGTTTCAGCCTTTATGCTAAGCTAAGCTAACTCTTTGCACAGCTGTAGGTTCATAAATGTGACAGCATTACTGATCATCTAAATCAGGTGCAGACAAGAACGTAAATATCTTCCAACATGTTCAATTGTTCCTTCACGCTATCTGTTTAAGTCATTATGCTATGCTAAGCTAGGCTAAATCTTGCGCAGCTGTAGGTTCATATCCAGAAAAACATACGTGATGGTATTTCCTTATTCAGGATTCAACAAGAACTCATACATTTCCCATCATGTTGAGTTATTCTCTTTGGAGTCATGCTAGCTTCAGTTTTTAGTCGTTATGTTAAGCTAAGCTAACATTATCATAGCCATACCTTCATATCCAGCAAACATACATAAAAGTACTATTGATCCTCTGATCTGTATTCCTTAAAAAACACAACAAACTTCACAACATAATTTTTTTTGGCAGTTAGAAATGGTTTCGGCTCAGATTCGTCCCTTTTCAATGATTCTTGAACAAACCTGTTCAGGATTAGTATTAATTCTTCTGTTGAAGAGTTCCTGGAGGGAGTTTATTTTGTAGCGCAGTCAAGAAGAGAAGAGCTTTTCAGAGCGTGTTTGTGTTCACTCTCTGCAGAACGAGACGGAGATTTAGCTCGCTCACAGTAGAAGTGTTTAGAGGATGTTGATTCTCAGCCACAGTGGTGAGCTTTCATTCTTTTTCATGTGTAAATTTATTTTTAAATCCAAACTCGTTCGCCTTGCGTCCGCTGAACGGCGAAGACAGTCTGACTCACCGCCTTGTCGAGGCTGCGCTGGATTATTTATGAGTTTATTT
Organism: Chelon labrosus; assembly: GCF_963514085.1. Lineage (NCBI taxonomy): Eukaryota > Metazoa > Chordata > Actinopteri > Mugiliformes > Mugilidae > Chelon > Chelon labrosus. The sequence goes on from NC_140358.1 coordinate 27,828,514, forward strand.
ATTTTTTATTTTTTTTTATTTGATGTCCGCAGAATGATTCAGAATTAAATAAATTATGGATCCTCTGCGTCATCAGTGAACATCTCCAAGGATGGCGTCTGTTGAGGACTCGGTTGTAAACAGTAAATCTCTCGCTGGCCCTGCATCAGCAACACTTGACTCTCTGCAGTTTGTCATTTCTTTCCTGCTGCTGCTGCCGGACGGACGGACG